>NW_026899286.1:0-77985 GCF_033153095.1 Gastrolobium bilobum
CCCCTTTGTCAATAGATCAGCTAATTGACGCCCAATGTGAATGTATGGAGTGGTAATCAACCCGCTATCAAGTTTTCTTTGATGAAATGGCGGTCGACCTCAATATGTTTAGTCCGATCGTGTTGAACTGGATTATGAGCTATACAAATAGCGGACTTATTATCACATAGCAGCTTCATAGGTCCCTCACATTTTATTTTTAGATCATCAAGTACAATTTTCAGCCACAGTAACTCACAAATGCCTTGAGCCATAGCTCGAAATTCAGCTTCTGCACTTGATCTGGCGACCACATCTTGTTTCTTACTTCTCCATGTCACCAAGTTACCACAAAGAAACATGCAATAACCAGTGGTAGAACGACGGTCAGTCACGGATCCAGCATAATCAGCATCTGTGTAGACTTCTAAAGATAGATTGTCATCACGTCGGAATAACAACCCTTTACCAGGAGTACCTTTCAGATACTGAAGAATTCTCTCTACTGCCTGCATATGTTTCTCCTTTGGATCGTGCATAAACTGACTGACAACACTAACAGCATAAGCTAAGTCTGGTCTAGTATGGGCCAAATATATCAATTTCCCAACTAGCCGTTGATATTGTCCTTTATCAACTTGCTTGACTTTGTTTATATCCTAAGGTCATCATAACCTTAGTAAACTTTCCAAACCAGGCACGAGGTGACTGCTTCAATCCATACAAGGCCTTTTTTAATTTACAAACTTTATTTTCTCCCTTCACAGAATCAAAACCAGGCGGAATTTCCATGAAGACTTCTTCTTCTAACTCACCATTGAGGAAAGCATTCTTCACATCAAATTGGTTTATATCCCAATTGTAATGGGCAGCAAGGGATAACAAAACTCTCACCGTATTCATCTTTGCAACTGGAGCAAATGTTTCTTCATAATCAATGCCATAGGTTTGGGAGTAACCTTTGGTAACTAATCGAGCTTTGTATCTCTCAAGAGTTCCATCAGAATTATATTTCAGGGCATAAACCCATCTGCACCCTACTGCTTTCTTTCCAGTAGGTCTTTCAATAACCTCCCATGTTTTATTTTTCTCCAATGCATTCATCTCCTCTTGCATGGCTTGAGCCCAATTCCCATCTTTCAAGGCTTCATGTACTGATTTTGGGATTGCAATAGAGTCTAGTGCTGAAACAAAGCTTTTGTGCTGCACAGACAGATTAGCAGAGGAAACAAAATGGGAGATAGGGTATTGAGTACAAGAGGAACAAGATTTCTTGGGACATGATCTTTTTCCTTTTCTAAGAGCAATGGGTAAATCATCAGAATCAGTAGTAATGGGTAAGTCATCAGAAGTATCATGATCAGAAATATGAGATTCAGGACTTACCAGTGGTTCAGACAATTGAGGTTGCTGCTGAGGCAATGTGGGCTGTGTATCAGTCATAGGAGGATCAGTCATAGAAGGATCAGACATAGACACATTGGGAACAGGAACAAAAGGAAGAGACACTGACTCAGGTGAAGGAGTAGACACTGAAGATTCAAATTCAAAGAAGGAAGGTGATGAGTCTTCTAGTGAATTATTCTCCCCCTGAAGATGAGGACCTTGGAAAAAGGACTCAGATTCCTGAAATGTAACATCCATAGAAACAAAAAAATTCCGACTACCAGGGTGATAACACTTGTAGCCCTTCTTATCAGGAGCATATCCAAGGAAGACACATTTAAGAGCCCTAGGATCCAACTTACTGCGATGCTGTTTATGAATATGAACAAAGACAACACACCCAAACACTCGAGGAGGAAGACTTTGCAAAGTTGGAACAAAAGGAAAAAAAGAAGTCATGGAGTGAATAGGACTTACATGATCGAGAACCCGAGTGGGTAGACGGTTGATCAAGAACGCTGCAGTAAGAATGACATCTCCCCAATAACATTTGAGTACATGTGTTTGAAACAGTAAGGCACGAGCAACTTCAAGAAGGTGACGATTTTTTCTTTCAGCAACTCCATTTTGTTGAGGGGTGTCTACACAAGTAAGTTCATGAATCATACCTTGATTTCGTATAAATTGGGAAAAACTGTGATTAACATATTCAGTACCATTATCTGTTCTTAGTCTCTTGATTTTTCTACCAAATTGGGTCTCAACCATTTTATAAAATTGAAAGAACAGATGTGGTACCTCAGACTTTTCATGCATTAAGTAAACCCAAGTTACACGAGTGCAATCATCAATAAAAGAAACAAACCATCTATTTCCAGAAGCATGAGGGACTTTAGAAGGACCCCAAACATCAGAATGAATAAGATCAAAAGGTTCAACACTCTTAGTACTACTAGAAGGAAAAAACACACGATGATGCTTAGCAAACTCACAAACATCACAATGAAATGAAAAGACTCAACAGGCTTAGATAAAAACAATGACGGAAATAAAGACTTGAGTAAACCAAATGGAGGATGTCCCAAGCGCTTATGATGAAGCCAAATCAAAGAATCAGCAGTTGATTGACCATGAGACATCAAGATGTGATCTGTTACTTTATTTGCGGGAGATTGTGACACCAGATAGTACAGCCCACCTTGCTCTTTAGCACTACCAATCGTCTTTCCCGTGGCAGGATCCTGAAAAACACAATGGGTAGGGAAGAAGGTTACAGTACAATTCAAATCTTTTGTAATTTTATGAATAGAAAGAAGATTCTTGGAGAGTTTAGGAACATGAAGAACATCTTTAAGATGTAAGGACTGCTGTAAGTTTATGTCACCAGAACCCGCAACTGATGTATGTGAGCCATCAGCTATGGCTATAGTATGAGTTCCAATGGTAGGATGATAAGAAGCAAAGGAGTCAGCACAACAAGCCATATGATCAGTAGCACCAGAATCAACAACCCAGGAATGTTTAAAATCATTACATGAAGAAAGGAAAGAATGAGTTTTGGGGCTCATACCAGTCAAAGCCAAAGCACTAGTATCAGATGGCTTACTCAGATAATCAAGGATGGTTCGGAGCCGTTCTAACTCACCTAGACGAAATGCAGGTTGGGTCTCATTAGGTGCAGGAGTTATTCCAAAGGAAGTAAAATGCGCTTGACCACGCACCCTTGCCATCTTTTCTAAGACAGTTTGCTTTCCATGGAGGTGAAAGCATAAATCCTTGATATGACCTGTTCTTTTACAATAAGAACACCATCGATCATCTCTCTTAGGTTTAGAAGATGCACCATCATAAAACTTTGTAAAGGAACTCCTTTGAGAAGAGGCCATACTACACAAAAAACAGTCAATGAAAAAGGCTCTAAGAAGCCAAAAAATTCAGAAAAAATACCAAACGATGTCCGATCTGAGAAAACAACACAGATCCAGAAAGAGAACAAGGAGACGAGAAGAATGGTGGTGGTCCGGTCCAGAAACACCGCCGGACGCGCCTCCACGCGCCGGAGAAAGCAGCTGCGCGTGGGCTTCACTCGCGGACAAAGAGGCGGTGCGTGAGAGCGCGTGGAAAGGCTTCTCCGGCTGAAATTTTTCCGGTGTGGTCGTCCGGTGAGCGAGCACCTTCTGTGGGTGGTTGCGGTTGAAAAGTCACCGGAAAGGGTTCTAAACGGTGAAGACAGAACTGGTTGAAGGCGGTCAGAGGTGTTTGGGTCGTTTGTGGCGGAGGAACGTTGCGTAGAATGATAGAACGAAAAAAAAGAAGGTCAACAGTGGTCCCCTTGGTCCAAAAGGTCCCCGAAAATTTTTTTCCGATGGCGGCTGATGGCGGAAAGAGGCAAAGAAATTAGGGTTTTGTAAAAAAAAGACAATAGGCGCGGAAGCAGAGCCCTCAGGATCGAGAGCTCTGATACCAACTTGAAAAAGGGTTATGAAATATTATTGATTTTTTTGAATCTGTACATAGGGGTCTCTATTTATAGAGACTTCTTGACCTAATTTTGACCTAATGGGCTTGGCCCAATATACAAGTAACGGACTAAATAAATACAAATAAATGACTACATAATTACTAATAAATAACTACATAATTACTATTTACAACAGTTTTCTTTAAGAATACTTTGGATGAAATTTAAGGCTGCTTTGAACTTCTTTCTTGGTATTTATTTGAATTCCTTGGCCGGTTGCCCTTCCATATACGGAGGTGGACTATAGGTGACAATTCACTAACAGGGATTGTGACATTCAAGTTAGTCTATGAAAGAGGTGGAATAATGAATAAGGGAGATGATCCAAACCCGGGGCCTTAAGTTCTAATAAATATAGGCAGTTGTGAGGGTATTCAATTCCTTAGTACGAGTGGTGGAGTGAGAGGTTATGCACGTGAAGATCATGGAGATATGCATGATCCGATATAGCGAAACATTATTGTACGATAAAATCATGAGGATATTTGTTACTAGTCTCATATTGATTGCATAGGTAATTAATTTGGAGTGTATAAGACTTTGGGCACTTTCATCTTTTGAGTTCGCTTTTGGGGTGTGACCTCAAGGTCTGTAATAATTTATGTTTTCATTGAGAGTTGAGGCCACGAAAAGGAATATCTATAGGCTGAATTAAGGTGTCATACCTTCCAAAGATGTGTTGTACTGGATACTGATAAGTGAATGAAACCGCCAAAAAGGAAAATGCTACCATCCAGTCAGTGTTGAGTTTTATAAGACCTTGAACACTCTCATCGTTTGAGCTAACTTTTAGGGTAATAACCTCAAAGTCCATAACAATACTGGTGATGTAGACTTTTTTTCTTTAGTGCATATGGGTCACGTGGCCTAAACCAAGGGTTCAGAAAGTAGACTCCTAGCTTAGTGCCCTTGTAATCTAGAGTCTGACCTTATAGCGGTGTAAATGCCAAACAATAGGTTCCATTGTGTGCTAAAGGGGAAGAACTATATCTTGACCTCTGTGAACATTTTTTGCATTGGCTGGCTTTGGGATTTTTCGCTGATTCACAAGTTACTGTTTTGTTAAATTAGTATAAGGTAATTGGTGATGGAATATATTACTGTATCAAACCTTATATGAATTAAATAAATTTAACAACATGCTTTATGCCTCTTGGGCACACCCTAGACCTTGTAGATAATGGCATATGAATGATGAATTTGTAGTACCTAGCTGTTAATGAAAACCGAATCTGCATAGAGTGAGACCTTAGAATTTTTCGCTGTGCATGTTGTTAAAAATTAATAAGAGGGCAGTAAATAAACTCATTTTGAAGTCCATGGAAACCGATTGGGAACCTTGGGAAATTCTAGTTGTTAACCGTTGATGTAATACTTTAAGGGCAGAAAAATAATTAGCATTAGAAGCATCTTAATTCGACTAAGGCACAAGGATTAGAAGCCTTGAAATTATTTGTGACTTATAGTAAAAATTATATAAAATTCTGACTTGGTACAATGGTATATTAGGTGCGCTAAACCCTTAAGACCGTGGACTGTTTTGCTGTTTTTTGGTAATATTTGTGGCACGCGACGTAAGTGTTAGGTGGCATTACCTATTGTGACTATTAGCTAGCGTATGGAATTTTGAACTGTTGCTCACATGTTCCTTGGATTCATATTTTGTTAAATATGATTTGCAATCTACCTTGGACTTGACATGATGGAAATTCTGTTTTGGAAGTATTTGTTATTCGGCTGCTCGATATTAAAATTACATGAAATATATGCTATTATGATTATGATCTAGTCATACATATGCACATCATAAAACTGCATTTATCATGTGTGTGTAAAGCCAATCATGTCGTAGTATACAACATTATGCATTCATTCTGGAAACTGAAGTATATAATAAAAGTAAGCATACGTTTGAGCACGCATCATATAGGCATCCTTCCGGTACCAGGGCATGGGACACTTGGCTTCAGTCCGCATAGGTCGCAGTTGGAATCCTTTTGAGGAGCCACTATGGAATCTCCACTGTGCTTGTTAGTAGTACGTGCACTGCAGTGCTATGAACGTACATTACTTTGGCGTTATATACGCATCTTGATTAGTACTTTGGCGTTATATACGCATCTTGACTAGTATTCTGGCGTTATTTACGCACTCTGGTTATATGATAGCATCTCTTCTGAATTATATGTTGATGCGACTGTTTTAGAATTTTGTACCTAGTCTGATATTGTTGCAATACTGGTTTTGCTATCACACTACTGGGATCTTTCTCACTCCTTTGGGGCTTATTTTTATAAAATTGCAGGGAGAAGTAAAAGCATTGATGAAGTGTTTGATTTGGACATATTCTGTTAAACTGTTGCTGTTTGGGAATTCAGCTGTTGTCTGTTATTTCTGTTGGATGTGGACTGATCCTGTTATGACAATGTAATATTTGAGATATCAGAAAAATGTTAGTACATGATTTAATTTGCTATATCCTGAATTTTTAGGGCCAACATGTAACTTGTAAGTTCTGTTATTCTTTTGCGAAAACAATTCATGTACGTTTTAAATCCTGAATTTTTAAACTGACTTAGCGAGCATCTTGCGAGTTCCATTTCTGGGGCTACAGACCTCCGATCGGAGTATAATTTATATGTACTTAAAGCCCCAGAGGTCTAGTTTCATATTATATAAAGTTTATGTCGACAACATGTAAGCACGAATTTAAATGATTTTTACAAGTCAGGTAGTTTTGGAAAATTTGCATAGATTCATCGAGTATCTTACGAGTTTTGTTTCGGGAGATACACACCTCCGAATGAAATAATTTTTATATGCACGTAAAGCCCCAAATGTCTAGTTTTCTTGTGTCAAAGAATATTTTTTTAAGCTGTTGAACTCGAATTTATATAATTTTTGCAAGACAGACAGGTTTTCTGGAAAACTACTATTTTCAGCAAACAATGAATCTACTAAAGTTTCACTCTAATTTTTTGTACAACCAGATTTTCTAAAGATAATGTATCTCGGTTTAAAAGTGCAGTTTAATTATTCAATTCTATTCCGTTACGACTTTAAGCCGCTTAGCAGATAACTCCCTTGGACGCGTACAGGGGAAGGTGTCACACTAAATGGTATCAGAGCAGTTTTGATTCGAGGTGTCTGCATTTGATGAAATGTTTGCTGTCTATACTTGGTTGTTGGATTGTTGCCGTTTGAATATATTGGCTGTTGGATATTTTCGTTGAATTATTGTTGTTTGGATATAATTGTGAATTAATTGCTTTGATGTATGTTAGAATTACATTGTTCAACTGCTGATGTTGAAGAGGATTATTGAATTGGTTGCTAGCTGTTTTTGCATTATTCCTTGTGCATAATGGTACTTGTGGTGTCCGGTGTTAAACATGGTTATGCATACTTCAATACTAAGTGGTGAGCCTGATCAACTCACTGTCGCGTATGATGTGTGTGCACAATCATGGTTATCACGGGATATACTGGTGCTTCAGATGCTAGCTATGTGTGAAATATTAAATCACTATTTACATTAAGAGTTGATTATCAATTCGGTTTCTATGGATTATAAGGAAGGTTATATATATATATATATATATATATACTTGATGTGAATATTTTGTGATATCCTAAGCCGTGAATGATAACATGTCATCTCTAAATAATGATTGCTGATACATATTTGTTTTTGATTCATGATGTGTTCTTGTGTGTTGTGTTTGTATTATATTGCTCTGATACAGTTGTTCTTTTTCATTAATTCCGTCAGGTTCTGGGACTAAGTAAGAGTAGCAGTGATATAATCCTGATAATTGATGTAGTTAACTAGCATTAAGAAGGACTCGTTATTTGACCTTAAAACTGTACTGAGACAAATTTATGTAGGGATAAATCACTTATCTAAGTAGATCCAGTTAATTCCCTTAGAAAGTAGAATTGGAGTTAATTAAGACTTAAACATGTGGGTCCACTGTCTTTACAAATCTTATAATGGTGAATTGGCACTATCCATCATTCTTGGGATAGAAGCTATGAAACAAAGAGGGGTAGAATAACTTAAATGCTTCGTTCATGAATTATGAATTATGTTACATTGTCATTGTAGTGAATATTTTTTTGTAACTTCCGTTTATGTCACCAAGTTATAGTTATAGTATATCTTTAAAGTAACTTATGCAGCGTATTGACTGACTAGGCTCTATTCTCCGAACACCTAACTGATTTCATAAATAAACTTGTTGCTTTCTATCAGCTATTTGTTTGCCGTAGGAAAAATTGACCTTGGAAGTGTCCTGACAATTTGATGATAAATGAAAACTTGGGATAGCCGCTTTAAGTGCATGTCAAACTCATTTGGGTTACAAATGTTATGGTTTGCATGCAGTAGTGGTCTACCGGTCGTGCATCTTTACTTGCTGTACATGACGTATTTATTTGATAAAAATTATGGACTCAGAAATTTGATGTCTGTATATACTTAGAACCTTAGGTTTGGTTTACGTTAGGAACATTATCATATTAATTGGTCAATTCAGTTTCACTACTTCTGATCAGTATTTACAATTAAATCACTCAACATTTAGTCACATGAAATAATTTTTAAAACTGCTTGATTCAATTTTCTTGTAGAATGACTTAAAACTAAGACTGTTGAGTAGTGCATTGTGCTTGGTCGCTGACTTAATTTGTTTTGAGCATACACTGTGAAAGTAGTGTCTGAAATGCACTTGATTTTCTTTGGTGGGCTAATGTGAATTGAAAGAAAACTCTGTTTTAATTAAATACTTTGTGCCTGACGTATGAGTTGTTCAACTTGCTTGATTAATACCTTTTGTCTGTACCATAACACGAAATTATGGAGTATTGTTTATTATGTTCTCGCCATGTTGCACAGTATCTGATTTCCAAAAGAAAACTATATTCTTGCCATAAATATCGACCCTTAAATTGCACTTATCCACTATATGATTTGATTGAACGTTTAACGGAAAAACAGTGGGTCCATAATTTTCTTGTTCTATGTTAAATTTTGGGATCAACCATTCTCTTGATTTAATTGCATGTGAATTCAAACTCGTAGATATAAATTAATATGAATCTTCCTTACCTTCTGCTCATAATTGTTGGGAACTGTTAATTATTTATGGATATGTCCCTAGAGTCAGTTACTGGATCGAACTCTACTGTTGTACTTGCATAGTTCCTTGGACGTCTAACCTGAAAGCTGAGTATGTGAAATAAGAGTTGGATTTAACGTGTGCACCCTGATGTTGTTTAATTGCTGTTTAGTCGGTGTAATATTTACTCTGTGACTTAAATACGCTGCTGTAAATTCTATGCTTAAAATTTTGATATTTGTTTTGTTTACATTATGATATATTATTATTATTCTTGAAATGTTCTTATCGAATTGATGTAATGCTGCTTGTATGGATGAGATTAGCCATTTATTTAAGGGACTTTGGATTTGGTGTTTTTCATGCATGAGGTATCGTACCGTAAAGTTTATTTGTCCCTTGAATGCAAATTTAACTATAGCTAGGAACTTTGAATGCGATTATTATGAACTTGAATTATGAAAGCTTGGTCTGTTTTGGTGGGTTATGTCTGATAGCTGTTTCAAGATTGTAATATTTGTCAATGATTGGAAAGTTCATATCATGGTTAATGGATCCTCTCATAAGTGGAGTCAATTACATCTGAGGTATGTAGGACAGCGAAAAGCCTTAGTAATATTTTCTGAATTCGAATATTGGTTATAAGTATGTGATCAAATTTAGTTCCATGAATAAACCCTTAGTAAACAACTAGAGGGTAACATGAAATAATAATGCATGAGTTAATTCCCTAGATAGGAGAGTCTTTGGACTTATAATTTTTGGACCCATGAGCCCTTTTGTGGGACTTAGCTTCAGCCCTAAACTTTTATCCATCTTAACCTTATCCTAAGGATCTTTCAAGGCTGTCCATGATTGGTCTAAAACCAACACTTGGCAAAAAATGCAGTCATCATGTATTCCCTTGTTCCTTGCGCATAGAAGGGAAAGAAAGCAAGCTGGTTACTTGTGGGATTAGCTAAACCCATCATCCTTTTTGATATGCAACCAATGAGGGAGGAGTGGTCAGTTGCATGTGTTCCTATTGGGCAGAAAAGAAAATCACACCTCTCCTTACCCTCCCTTTTCACGTTGTGCGTATGGTGGGGAGTGATGTCTAGCACACTTTGAACATTGGTAGCAATTCAACCAGCCTTCAAACCTCTAATTCCTTCCTCCCTAGGCGTTGTGTAAGTGGAGCTGTTAGCTGGAGGTCATCTTTTGAATTAGAAACAGAAATTTGGCCCCTCTCATTTTCTCTTGGCCGCGAGCTCTGTGGAGAGAAACACAAGAGAAAACCACAAAACTTACATTACTCTCATTCACTCCTTTCCCTAGAAACCGTGGACCTCAAAGGAGGAGAACACCAAGAAATTATATTCCCTCTCCTCTTCCCTTAAGCAGCGAACTCCATGAGCAGGGAGCTAAAATTGTTAAGCATTTTCTCCTTTCTTCCTTACTCAACCGAAGATCCAACTTAAAGAGGTGAACGATTTTTCCCCCTCCTTGTTTTTCCAAGCATAAATCGGTCCCTAATGAGGGTTTTCCTTTGTGAATGCGAATGATTCTGCTTTGATCGAAGCCTTTCCCCCACTGCATGCAAACCGTGAACAAAGCTTAGCATCAATCTTTTGTTTTTTTTCTTGTACACGGTCCAGCCCAATTCAAGGAGGTATGGTACTTCCTTGCATCCTGGTCTCATCCTACTTTGTTCGGTCTCTAAAGGAATTCCCCCCTTGCTTGTAGCTGAAAATTTCAAAATTGGAATGTAAGGAGTATAGAGCAAAAAAAAAAAATTAATGACTGTCCCTTGGCTGAGTGGTGGACGTGAGGTACCTACAAGGAGGTAATGACCAAAATTTTAACCATTTTCCCTTAACTACTCGGCTGATGTATATATGCTAATAGGTGCAAGATTTTTCTGTCGTTCCTTCCTTGTTGCTATTCTTTTGAACAGCCACGAAATTGCATGGGTAAACCGTAATGCTTAACCTTGTGAGCTTGGGAATAATTTTATTTAATTGTTGGACTGTCCTTCTAGTTAGAAAGATAATTATGCAAGCCTTGCATGTTTCAAGTTTGTATGGACAACATGTATGAGAGTCTCTTTAGTGCACCCTTAAGCGTAGTAAAGTAGGATATGCAGATAAAAAGCATGAACTCTTTATAGAGGTAGAAAACCGAATCTACATGTGGGAGGCTTTGGGATTTTTCGCTGATTCACAAGTTACTGTTTTGTTAAATTAGTATAAGGTAATTGGTGATGGAATATATTACTGTATCAAACCTTATTTGAATTAAATAAATTTAACAACATGCTTTATGCCTCTTGGGCACACCCTAGACCTTGTAGATAATGGCATGTGAATGATGAATTTGTAGTACCTAGCTCTTAATGAAAACTGAATCTGCATAGGGTGAGACCTTAGAATTTTTCGTTGTGCATGTTGTTAAAAATTAATAAGAGGGCAGTAAATAAACTCATTTTGAAGTCCATGGAAACCGATTGGGAACCTTGGGAAATTCTAGTTGTTAACCGTTGATGTAATACTTTAAGGGCAAAAAATAATTGGCATTAGAAGCATCTTAATTCGACTAGGACACAAGGATTAGAAGCCTTGAAATTATTTGTGACTTATAGTAAAAATTATATAAAATTCTGACTTGGTACAATGGTATATTAGGTGCGCTAAACCCTTAAGACCGTGGACTGTTTTGCTGCTGTTTGGTAACATTTGTGGCACGCGAGGTAAGTGTTAGGTGGCATTACCTATTTGACTATTAGCTAGCGTATGGAATTTTGAACTGTTGCTCACATGTGCCTTGGATTCATATTTTGTTAAATATGATTTGCAATCTACCTTGGACTTGACATGATAGAAATTCTGTTTTGGAAGTATTTGTTATTCGGCAGCTCGGTATTAAAAATACATGAAATATATGCTATTATGATTATGATCTAGTCATACATAAGCACAACATAAAACTGCATTTCTCATGTGTTTGTAAAGCCAATCATGTCATAGCATACAACATTATGCATTCATTCTGGGTACCAGGGCATGGGACACTTGGCTTCAGTCCGCATAGGTCGCAGTTGGAATCCTCTTGAGGAGCCACTATGGAATCTCCACTGTGCTTGTTAGTAGTACGTGCACTGCAATGCTATGAACGTACATTACTTTGGCGTTATATACGCATCTTGGTTAGTAATTTGGCGTTATATACGCATCTTGACTAGTATTCTGGCGTTATTTACGCACTCTGGTTATATGATAGCATCTCTTCTGAATTATATGTTGATGCGACTGTTTTAGAATTTTGCACCTAGTCTGATATTGTTGCAATACTGGTTTTGCTATCACACTACTGGGATCTTTCTCACCCCTTTGGGGCTTAATTTTATAAAATTGCAGGGAGAAGTAAAAGCATTGATGAAGTGTTTGATTTGGACATATTCTGTTAAACTGTTGCTGTTTGGGAATTCAGCTGTTGTCTGTTATTTCTGTTGGATGTGGACTGATCCTGTTATGACAATGTAATATTTGACATATCTGAAAAATGTTAGTACATGATTTAATTTGCTATATCCTGAATTTTTAGGGCCAGCATGTAACTTGTAAGGTTCTGTTATTCTTTTGCGAAAACAATTCCTGTACGTTTTAAATCCTGAATTTTTAAACTGACTTAGCGAGCATCTTGCGAGTTCCATTTCTGGGGCTACAGACCTCCGATCGGAGTATAATTTATATGTACTTAAAGCCCCAGAGGTCTAGTTTCATATTATATAAAGTTCATGTCCATAGCAAGTAAGCACCGATTTAAATGATTTTTACAAGTCAGGTAGTTTTGGAAAATTTGCATAGATTCATCGAGTATCTTACGAGTTTTGTTTCGGGAGCTACACACCTCCGAATGAAATAATTTTTATAAGCACGTAAAGCCCCGAATGTCTAGTTTTCTTGTGTCAAAGAATATGTTTTTAAGCTATTGAACTCGAATTTATATAATTTTTGCAAGACAGACAGGTTTTCTGGAAAACTACTATTTTCAATAAACAATGAATCTACTAAAGTTTCACTCTAATTTTTTGTACAACCAGATTTTCTAAAGAAAATGTATCTTGGTTGAAAAGTGCAGTTTAATTATTCAATTCTATTCCGTTACGACTCTAATCCGCTTAGCAGACAACTCCCTTAGACGCGTACAAGGGAGCGTGTCACACTAAACAATTGGATCTGCGGAAGCGTAAAGACTGTTGTGATTTGGAGTGTTATGAACCATCTGTTAGTATATGGATGTCCTAGAGACAATATTTTGATTAGATTAGGACATACGTGGACCTTTTTATATTGTCGCAAATAAATAATAAGCACTCTTTATCCTGTTTCATATTTTGTCTCAATATTATTGTTAATATATTATATGAGTAACTGGACAAACCTCTTGGAATAAAATAGGTATCTCTTGAGTATCTGTGATGAGATCACGATCATGAGGATTTAAGGATACCAGATGTTTATTCCTAATTTTATGTTCCTAGTCTAAAGACACTGAGAATGGGCATCAGTAATCTCGGGTAAGACTAGCACGACTTATCTACTTGTCTTCGGATGACCTCATGAGCTACAGATATGGAGATGTCTTAGCTAAAGTCGTGGGTGGACCTATAAGGGTATAGCTCGCACTGAACAGGCCCACAAAGAGACTCTATGAGGAAATCTTACAAAAGTATCATTAGAGCATAGTTGTCACCTAGACTGTGTTCTAGAAGGCATGTTTTGATTGTATACCTCGTCTGCCTGAAACATGGAGACTCATAGGTATACTTTTGGGCATGTCCTGAAAGAGCACAGGCCTAGGGTGATAAGCTGAAGGAATTCGTCAAATCTCTGTAAGGGATTAGGTTATCTGTAAACCGGAGAAATCGGGATGACATTTACAGGACTCGGGAATCTATGCATAGTAAAAGAGATCATGAGATGATCTGCCTTTAGAGTCAGTACATTGAAGATTCCCTATTTTGAATTAAAGTTTACCCTAAACCGCAAGGGTTGATACATTTCCTCACCCTAGGTTTAAAGGGAAGGTAACCGAGACGAAAAGAAATACATACGGTAACAAAATATATGTAATAGGATGATCATGTCATTAACCTAACTAGCTCTGGGGCAACAAAGCATTGCTAGTGCTCTGTGTTGTCATTAAATGGGTTGTGGGCTTGTTGGGCCCAAGCCCATTTATGTCAGTGGTTATGTTGGGCCTAATGGGTCACACACTAACACCTTATTGTCTTGATGAATATTGCATTAAAGGTATTGGGCCTAATAAAGGTTGTTAGCCCAAGAAGAAGTTTTGAAGCCCACCTAAGAGGGAAACGACGCATGGTACATGTAATGGGCTTGGATGGTCCAAGACATTATTAATTAATTTAATTAGTTAAATTAATTATCAAATATTTAAATTTTGAATTTGAATTTTGAATTTGAATTTTGAATTTAAATGTTTGAACGTTTGAATTGAAATGTATGAATTCAAATTTGAATTGGCTATGAAAGTTTGTTTTATAACAAAAGGATAAGATAAGATCTTCATGGAACAAATCCCAAGTATCAAGAGGAGATCTTTGGGCATCATCCAAGACTGATTTTGGGGTCTTATGATGGTCATATGATCAAATAAATAAGCTCCAATCAGATTTGGTTGGTTGAGAGAATAAGTGAGTGAGTTGGTTCAAATTTGAATGCAACTACTCAATGTATTTGGACTCTTTTTGGGCTGAATAAGGGCGCACCATATGGCTGGCCATATGATGGTTATTAAGTCAGATTTTTGACTAGGTATAGACTTAGTCTCATGAGGATATGATAGGAGGTTGTTGGCTAGATTTGAATTGCAACAACTCCATTTATTCCTCCACCATTGGGCGCTACATAGGTCAGATTTGTGGGAGAAAAATCTGATTCAATTCAATCATTCTCTCATCTCCAAGTGTGCTTCCTTTTGTGAGGTTCTCTTTAGGGTTTTTCGAAAATTACCTAGCCTTTTCTCATAGAATCCATGCGCCACTTTGTGAGTTTTTCATGCTGAAAAATTCACTCATCTAAATACATTAACCTTGCCTCCTTCTTCTCCTATTGGGATGCCTAAAGTGCCTTCCTTGTGGTGTTCGTTTGGTGGCTTTTCAAGAAGGGTTCTTGCATCTTGACGTAGGGTGGTGTGGATCAATGTTAGAGGGTTTGAACCTTCAAACCTAACACTGATCATCTTGGAGTTTTGAATCACGAACAAGATACATCATACTGTCTTAAAGCATGTATCTTGATTAACATGTGTGATTCCGCTTAGAAATTTTTTTTGTTTTCATCCTCACATGCCATCGGCCTTCAAGGCCATTTTCTTTGAAGTGGTATCAGAGCCCGGTTGCTTTACCATCGACGGGTGATGGTACTTTGTTTGTAAAAACTTGTTCTTTACGGTCAAAAGTTCTTTAAACAATTAAAGCTTGAATCTTAGCATATGGATTTAGAATTACAATGCTTTAAATTGTTAAAAAATTTATTTTATGAACATGTTAATGTGATTCCTATGTTCATATATCTATATGTGTTCATGGTTTTTGTTTCTTTTTCTTTGTGAAAGTTTTGAAAAGAAACACCTTTTTGAAAGGGATGATTCGGCCATGAGGGGTACTTCTAGTACCTTGATTGTTTTCTTATTTTTCTCTATGAATTGTTCCATGAGAATAGCATGAAATTTTTGTGATAAAATTTATCATATATATGCATATATGATTCGGCCATACAAGGTGTGATGTCTGCATGCGTGGTTTAATTTTTGTGTTCTTTGAGAAAGAGTCATCAAAATTTGAATTATATTAATTGTTATATAATTCGGCCATTAAGAGAAAAATTCAGAAAATTTGAATCATGATTCTTGTAATGATATTTTAATTGTTAAAATGTTAAGACGTATGAATGAACATGTTTTGTAATATTTGATATTTTGTGCTTGCAAGTTGTCTGACTTTTCAGGTGCAAATTGGAAGGGGATAGTCATGGTGCCCGGATTTGAATTTGATTTTTTTTTTAATTTTAAATTAAAGGTGTAAATTTGAATTTTAAATTTGTATATTCATTTGTCCCTCCAAAGATGTTTTTGGAGTTTCTTTAATTATTTTGTAATTAGAGAATTAGGCTAGGGGCGTTTAGACGACAAGGAGCCGTGGCTTAAGAAGCAAGATGGACGAATGCACGAGCACCATGACCGTCTCAAATAAAATTGTTTTATATGCTTGTATGTTTTTAAACGACTAGTATGCATGAGATAGTGTATCGCAGATGTATGCTTTTATGTTTTTAAACGACTAGTATGCCTGAATTGGACAAATCGTGTTTGTATGTATTATCGTGCACGTCCAATTACGACTAGTGTAATCCGATAGATTTTTGACATAGGTTACGACTAGCATGATAATAATACATATGTGTTTGATGAGACTTAGTAAACCCTAAATAAAAGGAACCCTTAAAGGAATTAATTATTAAGTGCATGATTACCTCCCACCACCAATATTACTCAAACCTCCTCTAAATAGTGGTGCTCCACAACTCAGTTGGGACCCACTGTTTCATTGAGTAAGAGTAGTATTAGAAGTGTTAGACACTTAGGGTGCTGGTTAGTGCTTAACTGAGAACATGAGTTGCAGGCTCAGTCGGGCTCATGTGCTTAGGGTAATAGTGCTATGTTGGTTGCATGAGATGCACCACTAAGTGACAAGGAGTTGTCAACCTAATGTTAAGAGAGGGTATGAGATACTCTTGATAAAGATCAACCCATTATTTAATTTAATCTTGCGGTCTCAGACGAGGGTTAAAATAATTAATCGCACTCTTAAATCCCACTAAGGTAAAATCTAAAAGTAGAACAACCCTAAGTCAAAGTTTAAGGGTCGTTGACTTAGATAAAATAGTGGGAGGGGCATATTATTTAATAATTTGCTCTTATTGCACGACAATATATATTAATTAATCTATCTTTACATTTTTTTAGTTTTTAGTATGACTAATCCACTGTCACTGCGCTCAATACTCGATACGAACAAATTAACCGGTCCTAATTTTATGGACTGGTATCGAAACGTCAGAAATGTTCTGTGGGCCGAAAAAGTTGCTTATGTCCTTGACATTGTTTTACCTATTACACCTAAAGAAGGGGAAGATGGGTTCGCGAAATTTGAATTCATGGCCCACAAGCAACACTTGGATGATAATGTGTTGGCTTGTTGCATCATGCTGGCATCTATGTCACACGAGCTGCAGAAACAGCACGAGCATATGGATGCCCCCTCCATTGTCCTTCATCTCAAGGAGTTGTATGATAAGAAGATAAGCATGAGAGGTATGAGACCTTTAGGGAATTGTTCCTATGCAAGATTATTGAAGGCTTGTCTTTTAACCGCATGTCCTGAAGATGATAGCGCTCATTGAGAAGCTAGAGGGTCTAGGCTTCATAATGGATGCTGAATTAAATGACTTAGTTCTATCATCACTTCCTCCTTCTTTCAGTGAATTCATTATGAATTACAACATGCATGGGATGCTTGTGAGCTTGCCAGAGTTGTTAAGTATGTTAACAACTGTTGAAGTGTCTATCAAGAAGGATACGATACAAGCTCCTCTGATTTGTGGGCCTAAAAAGGCCAAGGGTAAGGGAAAGGAGCCTGCAAAAGGCAACTCCCTTAAGCCCAAAGGAAAACCCAATAAGAAGAAAGGCAAAAAGAAAGGTAAGAGTGCACCCAAGGACAAAAGAGATGTTGTGTGCTTCCATTGTGGCAAGATTGGCCATTGAAAGAGGAATTGTCCAGACTACCTGAAGAGTGTGAAGAACAAGAAGCATGGTGATACTTCTACCTCAGGTATTTACATGATTGAGATAAATTATTCTTGTGCTAATCCGACTTCATGGGTATTGGATACCGACTGTGGTTCTCATATCTGCAATGTGTTGCAGGTGCTTAGGAGCCCTAGAAGATTGGAGAAGAACGAGGTGGACCTCCGCATTGGTAATTGAGCGAGAGTTGCTGCTTATGCTGTTGGAGATACCGACCTCATTTTGCCTACGGACCTTTTATTGCATTTAAATAATTGTCTTTATGTTCCTAGCATTTGTAGAAACATTATTTCTATTTCTTGTTTAGAACAAAATGGTTTTGCTTTCATTATTAGGGATGGTACATTTTCTATCATTTTGAATGATATTGTTTTTGTTACTGCTTCTTTAGTAAATGGCTTATATGTTTTGGAAATGGGAATTGAAGTGCTCAATGTAGATGTGAAACGACCTAGGACAAATAATCAATCTTATCTTTGGCAATGTAGACTAGGGCACATAAACGAAATAAGATTGTCTAGGATGCATGCAAATGGATACCTAGATTCCATGGATTTGGAATCCTATGGACAATGTGAATCTTGTCTAGCTGGGAAAACGACTCGTCACAAGCCCAAAGGGCTTGAGAGTCATAGGGCTAGTGAGTTATTAGAACTCATTCACTCTGATGTTTGTGGCCCAATGTCTATAGAGGCTAGAGGAGGATACTCCTATTTCATTACCTTTACTAATGAGAAATAAATCTGAAGCTTTTGAAAAATTCAAAGAGTTCAGGAATGAAGTAGAGAAACAACGTGGCAAGATGATTAAGACATTGCGATCAGATCGTGGGGGTGAATATCTGAGCCATGAGTTTCAGGATTATCTGAGAGAAAATGGAATTCTCTCGCAGTTTACTGCACCTTACACACCACACCAAAATGGTGTCTCCGAAAGGAGAAACAGGACCTTGTTAGACATAGTCAAGTTTATGATGAGTGAGACTTAACTTCCAAAATCATTTTGAGGATATGCCTTAGACACGGTGGCAAACCTTCTAAATAGGGTACCGTCTAAATCTGTTCAGACCACACCATATGAGATATGGACTGGTAAGAGACCCAACCTGAGTTACCTCAGGGTATGAGGATCACCAGCATATGTCAAAGCGTTGGCATCAGACAAGCTTAGTGCTAAGAGTACTAAATGTCTATTTGTGGGGTATCCCAAAGGTACTGAGGGATACTACTTTTACTCCATGGATGAACACAAGGTGTTTGTATCCAAGAATGCTGAGTTCCTTGAGAAGGATTTGATCTCTCAAGGAGCCAGTGGGAGTAAGATTGATCTTGAATAAGTTCAAGGACCACAAGAACAGATTGAGGAACCCGGGTCTGCTCCGCAGGCGACGTTCTCCAATGGAGAAGTAAACTCACAACTTCGTAGGTCTACTAGGGTCATCTATCCACTTGAGAGGTATGGGCTTGTGATTGAGAATAAACAAACCGTCGAGGATGATGAACCTAGTAACTATGAGGAGGCAATCAAGGATGTTGACTCCTCTAAATGGCTTGAAGCCATGGAATCTGAAATAGATTCGATGAATCAAAATAAGGTATGGACCTTGGTTCCTAAACCGCAAGGAATAGTTCCTATCGGTAATAAATGGGTCTTTAAAAGAAAGACTGATGCAAATGGAAACGTTCAAACCTACAAAGATAGGTTGGTTGCGAAAGGATATCGTCAAAGACAAGGAGTTGACTATGATGAGACTTTCTCACCAGTTGCCATGATCAAATCTATTAGGATCATGCTTTCCATAGCAGCATATCACGACTATGAAATTTGGCAAATGGCTGTCAAGATCGCCTTCCTGAATGGATTCTTGAAGGAGGAAGTGTACATGACACAACCTGAAGGTTTTGAAGCTAAAGGCCAACAACATATGGTATGCAAACTTCAAAGGTCAATATATGGGCTAAAACAAGCATCAAGGAGTTGGAATATTCATTTTGATGAAGTCATTAGGAGTAACGATTTAATCAAGAATGAGGATGAACCTTGTGTTTACAAGAAGGTTAGTGGGAGTAATGTCGTTTTCTTGGTACTTTATGTGGATGACATATTACTTATAGGAAATGACATCCCCACATTATAAACAACGAAAGACTGGCTTTCAAAAGCTTCACCATGAAGGATTTGGGAGAAGCGGCCTTTATACTTAGTATAAAGATCTATAGAGATAGATCCAAGAGGCTGCTGGGTTTATCTTAATCCACGTATGTTGACAAGATGCTAAAGAGGTTTAGCATTGAAGGGTCGAAAATGGGTTTTCTTCCCGTCAGTCATGGGGTACATCTTTCCAAGGCTATGTGTCCTAAGTCATAGCCTGAGAAGGATCGCATGAGTAGAATTCCATACGCTTCGGCTATTGGATCCATCATGTATGCCATGATATGTACGAGACCAGATGTCTCATATGCTTTGAGCATTTCGAGCAGATACCAGTCAGACCCTAGAGAAGGTCACTGGACAGCAGTCAAGACCATCCTTAAGTACTTGAGAAAAACTAAGGATGCGTTTCTGGTCTATGGTGGGGTTGATGAGCTTTCAGTGAAAGGATTCACTAATGCCAGCTTTCAGAGTGACAAAGATGACTGCAAGTCACAGTCAGGATTCGTATTCACCTTAAATGGTGGGGCAGTGTCTTAGAAGAGTTCCAAGCAGGAGACTACAACAGATTCAACGACAGAAGCTGAATACATAGCTGCTTCAGAAGCGGCTAAGGAGGCCGTATGGATCAAGAAGTTCATATCTGAACTAAGGGTGGTTCCAAGCGTGGATGAGCCCATACAGTTGCTTTAAGACAACACAGGAGCCATTGCGCGCAGTCAAAGGAACCTAGGTCTTATCAAAGATCTAAGCACGTGCTCCGCAGATATCACCTGATTAGAGAAATCATTGATAGAATAGATGTAAAGATAGATTATGTTCCCACAGATGATAACCTAGCCGATTCTCTAACCAAGGCTGTTTCTCAGAGAAAACATGATAGTCATTATGAGGCTTTAGGTATACGACATAGGTCAGATTGGCTCTAGGCCAAGTGGGAGCTTGTTAGTATATGGATGTCCTAGAGACAATCTTTTGATTAGATTAGGACATATGTGGACCTTTTTATATTGTCGCAAATAAATAATAAGCACTCTTTATCCTGTTTCATATTTTGTCTCAATATTATTGTTAATATATTATATGAGTAACTGAATAAACCCCTTGGAATAAAATAGGTATCTCTTGAGTATCTGTGATGAGATCACGATCATGAGGATTCAAGGATACCAGATGTTTATTCCTAATTTTATGTTCCTAATCTAGAGACACTGAGAATGGGGATCAGTAATCTCGGGTAAGACTTGCACGACTTATCTACTTGTATTTGGATACAAGGTAAATACCTCATGAGCAACAGATATGGAGATGTCTTAGCTAAAGTCGTGGGTAGACCTATAAGGGTATAGCTCGCACTGAACAAACCCACAAAGAGACTCTATGGGGAAATCTTACAAAAGTATCATTAGAGCAGTCTCTTAATATTTGGGTATGTCTTTCCTTAGACAATAAGTTGTCACCTAGACTGTGTTCTAGAAGGCATGTTTTGATTGTATACCTCATCTGCTTGAAACATGGAGACTCATAGGTATACTTTTGGGCATGTCCTGAAAGAGCACAGGCCTAGGGTGATAAGCTGAAGGAATTCGTCAAATCTCTGTAAGGGATTAGGTTATCTGTAAACCGGAAAAATCGGGATGACATTTACAGGACTCGGGAATCTATGCATAGTAAAAGAGATCATGAGATGATCTGCCTTTAGAGTCAGTAAATTGAAGATTCTCTATTTCGAATTAAAGCTTACCCTAAACCGCAAGAGTTGATACATTTCCTCACCCTAGGTTTAAAGGGAAGGTAACCGAGACGAAAGGAAATACATACAGTAACCAAATATATGTAATAGAATGATCATGTCATTAATCTAACTAGCTCTGGGGCAACAAAGCATTGCTAGTGCTCTGTGTTGTCATTAAATGGGTTGTGGGCTTGTTGGGCCCAAGCTCATTTATGTCAGTGACTATGTTGGGCTTAATGGGTCACACACTAACACCTTATTGTCTTGATGAATATTGCATTAAAGGTATTGGGCCTAATAAAGGTTATTAGCCCAAGAAGAAGTTTGGAAGCCCACCTAAGAGTGAAAGGGCGCATGGTACATGTAATGGGCTTGGATGGTCCAAGACATTATTAATTAATTTAATTAGTTAAATTTAGAATTTAAATTTTGAACTTGAATTTTGAATTTAAATGTTTGAACGTTTGAATTTAAATGTATGAGTTCGAATTTGAATTGGCTATGAAAAGTTGTTTCATAACAAAAGGATAAGATAAGATCTTGTTAGAACAAATCTCAAGTATCAAGAGGAGATCTTTGGACATCATCCAAGGCTGATTTGGGGCGCTGATTTTGGGGTCCTATGATGGTCATATGATCAACCAAATAAGCTCCAATCAGATTTGGTTGGTTGAGAGAATAAGTGAGTGAGTTCGTTCAAATTTGAATGCAACTACTCAATGTATTTGGACTCTTTTCGGACTGAATAAGGGCGCACCATATGGCTGGCCATATGATGGTTATTAAGTCAGATTTTTGACTAGGTATAGACTTAGTCTCATAAGTATATGATAGGAGGTTATTGGCTAGATTTGAATTGCAACAACTCCACTTATTCCTCAACCATTGGGCGCTTCATAGGTTAGATTTTTGGGAGAAAAATCTGATTCAATTTAATCATTCTCTCATCTCCAAGTGTGCTTCCTTTTGTGAGGTTCTCTTTAGGGTTTTTCGAAAATTACCTAGCCTTTTCTCATAGAATCCATGTGCCACTTTGTGAGTTTTTCATGCTGAAAAATTCACTCATCTAAATACATCAACCTTGCCTCCTTCTTCTCCTATTGGGACGCCTAAAGTGCCTTCCTTGTGGTGTTCATTTGGTGGCTTTTCAAGAAGGGTTCTTGCATCTTGACGTAGGGTGGTGTGGATTGTAACACCCTGTGTATACCCGGAATATTAACATTACATCGTATTAAGCGGTGCTTAATTAAAAATGCGGAATATTCTTTTTCTTTTCAATTATGACGTCATTATCAATTACCAACTTGATTACTTAATCAATTTCATAAAATAACGCCTGTATGTAAATTGCACTAAGACATCTACTGAAATACCTCAATATATAGATAAAGTGTGTATCTAAATCACGACATTACATCAAGTAATCCGGACAATATCCTGATACGTTATTACAACTCCAAAAGACTCAAGACATAAAAATACTATGTGTCATGGACAATCCCTATGCTCACCAAATAGACATAGTAAACAACAATCTCAACATAAAACTCCAAAATCATAACTGAAGCTATAAGCATATAACAGCATGCAAATCCAGCATCCAATCATGGCAGCATAAAATAACAGCACTCTAACTCAGCTCCGGCCTCCTGCCGCCTGAGGTCTCAACATTACCTGATCCTGAAATAAGCATTCCCCAAACGTGGGGTGAGATCTCTAAACTAGAAATCTCAGTAAGATAAGGGGTCCTCAAGGATCTTCCACCCCAAGCTCACTTACATGTGCAATATAAGTTCAAAAGCATTTATATCATTATCAGTTCCAAAAACTATGTAGTGCAACAGATATCTATGGCATGTGTGTAATTACTATCTACTGGCCAGAGAAATGTAGGAATACGTCTATTCCCTACATGTAGTACAAGGAACACCGCTTGCACCTCACCCACAGCCTCACCCTCTTGTATGTTCTACATACTCAGGCTTACCGTATAGGTGGAACACCTCCATGCATATCAACAAGGCACTAACATATAATAGCTCAACAGCATTTCCAAAACATCAAAAGCATGTAACACAACATGCGTATACCATATCCCCATGGGACATGGTGGAACCACAACATGGCTAAACCGAGGACACGAAAGCTTACCTCTAAGCTAGCTATCCAATGCCACAAGCTCAAAGTCCAATCACAGCAGATCACAATCTGATATGGACCAAACATAAATCAATAACATGTACCACATGCATACAAATTAAAGACAACGCCTTTTCATTACGTTTTCAAGTCTTAAAGCTTCTAACAAAGCCACAAGCCCTAAATCCCATGATTCTGGCTTAATCCATTAAATACAGAAGTTCAACTTCATCAAACTAGGATCCACAAACCCCCAATAGCCTACTGTACACACAACACAACTGCTGTTCTGCGAAATCCCAGAATATCCGGATATCTCACTGTCCATATCCGGATATGCAATATCCGGATATACAGATTCACATATCCGGATATCCCAAAACCACGTATCCGGATATCCAATATCCGGATATCAGTTCGACAAATATCCGGATATCTCACGACAGAATGCAGTTTCTGCATTTTCGTGAAGATATCCCTTAAAGGTTCCCTTTTTACCGATTTTAAACACCTAATCATGCATTTCTAGATGTCAACAACAAGTTATCATCTTTTAACCTTAACATGCATCAAGCTACCATTTTTAAGCCTTAAAACTCAAGTTAAAGGTTGATATACATACCACAGCTCAAAAACAACAAAGGGAGATGCTCTTGGAGCTCACAATCAGACTCAAGCTACTGTCACAAGAGGATGCACGAAAATGAACACAAGATGATTCTTTTACTCAACAAGAAGACACCTTGAAGCATCAAAATGCCAACAAAAGGTCACACCCCTCAAGAACAGCAAACACAGCTCTTCAAACTCCCTCACACAGGTTCTCTAACTCAGAAACACCACCCCAATGTAGTCCCAAGGTTAACCCTCACCCTCACCAAGTGTTTAAATGGAAGAACAAGCATCAAACGTGAATGCTTTCTCAAGAAATGGTGAAGAAGGAAAGGGAAGAGTGTTTTCTGGTCAGCCTCCAAGTTACTCACGTAGAGAAATCTGATCCTAGGGTTTTGTGCCCATAATGGGAGTATTTATAGCCCAAACACACTTAAACACACAGTATTAACTTTAATTTCTACGCTTAGTATTTTAATCCCAAACTTTGGATTCTCAAACTACATAATTTTATAAGATTTATCATATTTTTCTTATATTTTTCTGAGCACTTTTCAGGTACGCGCTTTTCAAAGCCAGTACCGGTTTCTGGCACCAGTTCTCATTATTTGGAATTGAAACTCGTTTTACAAGTCCTACATGTTATTCTAGTAATTATCATGCACTTACTTTAATTTTTCGGGATACTTTTTCGGTACACATTTATACCGACTAGCAGAACCGGTATCTGCACTTTTCTTCCGAAAAGCGACTTTCAGCATTCTTAATCACTTATTATGATTATTAAGCCTCATAAATAATTATTAGGGTCAATTATGGAATTATTTCTTATTTTTGCATAATTAATTAATTAAATACCTTAATTAACGGTGCGGGTTCTTACATGGATCAACGTTAGAGGGTTTGAACCTTCAAACCTAACACTGATCATCTTGGAGTTTTGAATCACGAACAAGGAACATCATACTGTCTTAAAGCATGTATCTTGATTAGCATGTGTGATTCCGCTTTGAAAAAAAATTTGTTTTCATCCTCACATGCCATCGGCCTTCTAGGCCATTTTCTTTCACCATCATGATTCTTTGATAAAGAGTTTTACATCTTGTAGCCCAGACTCACGAGAAACCTCCCTTGTATAGGTGTGATGATCCTTCTCGCCTCTACTGCATAAAATCTCCTCACAACACGATCAAGTCTCCTTCACATCACTCCATGATCGGGTCTCCTTGCTAAAGCTGCGTGATCATGTCTCCTTGCTGAAGCTACACGATCACATTATTGACTGATGAGCTTTCTGTCACTCAATCAATTATTTATTCTATTGATTGTAATAGTTTCTCTAATGGATTACATTCACTGGTCAATGTCTTCAATATCCAAGTATCGAAACATATTAAAGGGACATTTCCTACAAATTCCATATTGTTTATCTCATAAATACTGATAATCAAATAATCTCACTCCCAAAACACTGAGTTATTGGCGGTCAATAAATCGGGCTTCACTTGATGGTAAATCAAAGAATGAAAATTATTTAATTTCTTATTTATAATAAACTCAAGATTAAGAACAATAACATAACTATAGTTAACTTAAGAGTTGATACCTTATGACAGAAAAACAACCTTAATCAAATTTCTCCTTGATCCTTTCAATATGAATATTAATACACAACTATTTTACAATGATTCGGACAAAATCATTTCATAAAATATTGCAGCCTAAATAAAGCATCTAACTTTATTTAACAACTGTGAACATATTTGTCAATTGTGAGAACCTATGATCATGTCCTCCATGAACGTATCCAAATGATCTTATGTTGAACCCTAAAGGCTATAAAGGTAAAATTCTTGAGTTTTGATGATAACAAAGCACCAACAAGCTCAACATGAAAGCACAACTTGGAGAAAAGTGCAATAATTCCCAAATGGTGTTAGAAGACCAAGGCAACATGTGAAGAGCAAGGGACAATTCAAAATGTCCAAGTCAACCCTAAAATCAAAGCTCTAAAGTCAAACAAGGCACTACAAGGTTCAAAATTGAAGACCATTGAACTAAAGTGAAGACAGAGACTTATACAGTTAGAGATATAGTATTTTGAGTACAGAAACTTAGAGAATGAGTATATTGAGCTTTATCTTCAAGTAATTCATTCATAGGTCTTAAACATGCATTTTAGAAACCTACATTCTTAAATCATGTACACAAGATCATACACACATGAAAAGTTGTTAAAGTGATGTTAGAAACACTTATTCATGTGTTAGAAGTCATTAGAAATCATTTGGATCGAAAATGGAAAAAATAGGCTTGTTGTCATTGATATATTCGAATATATGAAATCACATATTGGGATATGCATTTCTGAATACGCCATGTTACAAATCGAGATATGCATATCTGGATACGAGCCTGACAGATATCCGAATATGGGTCTGTTAAGATGTTAAACTTCAAAATTAATAGTGCAATGGTCATAAACGGCTATAATCTTCATAAGACTCCTATATAAACATAAGATTACGATTTCTAAATAAGAATTAAGAAAGAAAAACGTAGAAACACTTAGAATCCAAGAATTATACTCATTTAGGCTGATCAAGATTCTTGTAAAATTCCATTGTACATCGGTTTTTCAACCATCGGTTGGAAGTTCTGAGTATATTAGATGATCTACCTCAGTTTGAATGTAGTCCTCTAGTGGTTTGAGGGTGAACCAAGATAAATCTTGGTGCATGTTTCATCTTCTAAACCCTTATCTCCTTAGTTTTCGCTGTTGATTCCTTGTTTATGGTGTTTATAACTCTCATTTGAATCTATTTTGGGTTTGTAAGGGTTTGATTTATAATCCCTCACGTTTTCTTGAGGTTTCTTGTTAAAAGGGCTTGAAAAACTAAGTTTCTTGGAAAAGAAGTAACCACAATTCACCCCCATTCTTGTTATACATCATATACTTCACAATTGATCTGGACCTTAATGTTTATAAATGGTGAGCACAAAATAATGAATAGTACTTCATTTGAAAAATTCAAAAAAAGATTACATTGTTACATTGTCTTACTCGAAGAGCACAATGAACACAATGTTTCCAACTCGCTTATTGCAAGTATGGGATCCTCCTAAGACCAAAAGATGTAACATGCTGCTCGAATACAAGTTCATGCAAACTCTTGGTAAAAAGGTCTACAAAATTCACCTCCAATGCTATCTTGGTTTAGTGCAAACCTCAGATGCTCGAAGTCGATTTTCGTGAGTCAATATCTACTTGGAAAGCTGGGTCTGTGAAATCTCAGGCTTTCGAGACTCCCATTGGAATATGCTAGCATATGTTTTCTCGTTCTTCGAAAATACTTGAGTTCATACTTAACAATAATCTAATGTTACTCTCAGATTGGATTGGTACCTTATCACTACTCCCATTGTGTGGCAGATATCTGGTTTGATGCACAACATAGAATACATAAGACTACTTATTGCCAAAGCATAAGGTATCCTACTCATGCATCCTTCTTCTCAAGAGTCTTTAGAGGTTACTCCTGAGGAAGATGAATTCCATGTCTGAGGGATATGATTCCCCTCTTTGAATTTCCCATGTGAAATTTTGGTAAGAGTTTTGTCACTGTAGGTAGCCTGAGGTGATGCCAATAACTTAGTCTTCCATTCTCGTAAGAGTTTTATACCAAGAATATAGTTGGCTTCTCTAGGTTTTTCACATCAAAATGCTTATTTAGCCGGCTCTTTATGCCTAACAATACATCCATATTTTTTCTATTAAGGAGTATATCATCTACATAAAGTACCAAAAAAATATTCCCTCCCCTTCGATCCTTTTACATAAAAACACTCACGGTTCATCAAGGTTTTCTCAAAATCAAAAAATTTGACGGCATGATCAAACTGATGTTCCATGACCTGGATGCTTGCTTAAGTCCATAAAATGGACTTTTGCAACTTGCATACCTATGTCCTTTCCCTTTGGCTATAAACCATTTTTTGGTTGTTGCATGTACATATCATTTTCTAATTTCATTAAAAAAAAGTTGTTTTGACATCTATATGCCAAATCTCATAATTGAGACTTGCAACAACAACTTAGAGAACCTAGATAGACTTAAGCATGACGTCTGGCCAAAAATTAACTTGATAGTCCCCACCCTCTTTCAAATGTGTCCTTTTGCCTCCAATATAGCTTTGAAGGTTTCAGCCTTCCCGTCTATCCTTTTTGTTTCCTTGTAGTTCCACTTACACCTAGTGGGTGTTACCCCTCTTAGTGCTTTCACAATAGACCAAACCAAGTAGAAATACAAGTATTCCACCTCATGGTTCATAGCTTCGAGATACTCCTTAACAGCATCATCTAGCGCAATATTGTAACAAGTGGGATCAATATCATCCAACAAGAGATAACTTGAGGGTTAATAAGGCTTTCTCCTATTACAGATGTTCCGCACTAGATATTGTGTATTTACAGGAAGATCTACGATTAGTTGATTTGGTGGATCTTCAATTTTTTGAAGATACACGTATTATGTGTCAACAACTCTTTGATATTGTTTTTCTACAAGTGATACTACTATTTCTACTAGTTTCACTTTTATGCTATCATGTTGAACTTTCAATTATGGCTCCCGTGTTTGTTCGTTCACCTAGAGATTTTTTTTTCTTTTTTAAACAATTAAGGGCACAGAGGATGGATGTAAGAACCTGAACCGTTAAATTGAAATTTTGGAAATTAAATAATAATTAAATAAGAATTATTGGATGAGAGATTTAATTGTTTGAAATTACATCACCATTTTGAGAAAATTGTGAACAACGTCATTTTGGGATAAAGTTGTGAGTAGGCAAAATACCCGAAAACTTAAAAATAAATTAAGATTTTAGGAAATTATTTAATAATTATAAAAGGATAATTAGAAGGAAATTCTAATTATTTAAATTAAATTATTTTTCTGTGAAAAGTGTGGATACTGCGTGCTTCGCAGTAAAAATTTGCATAAGCCAAAAGTATTACCCAAAAACTTAAAAATAAATAGTGATTATTATTCTATGAATTTTAAGAAATAAAATGACAAGAGAAATGCTCATGTGAGATTGATAAAGAATTAAGTGGGTGGATTAATTGTGTAATTAACCATAGGGTTTAGTAGACTCACTTGAAAGACCTAAACCCACACACTCTCCTCCTTATTGTGTTTTCTCACACTCATGAAACCCAAAGACAGCAGCCTCAAACCCTTTCGTGGCAGAAAATCCTTCTTCTCTCTAGGGTTCCCTTTCTTTCTCAAGAAACTAACTTGAATACTCATCAAACCTTCATTTTTTCTCACTTCACCATGGAAACAACCTTGAACCTTGAGTTTTAGATAAAAAAATCCCATCTTGGGTGAATTTTGTTTCTGGTATGGGGCTTAAAGTTGGGGTCTTTCTATTGTTGCAAGCTTGAATCATCTTCTTTGTCTTGGATGAAGCTTCAAAGGTAAAAAAAGAATGACCTTTCTTTGTCCATTCATGATAAATGGCATGATTTAGGTTAAAGATTGAGTCTTGAAGTTGTTTATATATTTAGAACATGTTGGCATACTGATTAAATGACAAAAAAATTTTAGGAGATCATTGGAGGTTAATTATGCCTTAAAACCCCAGTTTTTTGTATTCTGTCAAAGAAGTAATCGTCTACTTTTCGAGTAGTAATCGACTACTTTTCTGGAAAAATACAGTAATCGATTACTCCTTGAGACAACAGCGAACTAGTTTAGTAAAATCACGATATCTTAAGCTACAGAGATCTAAATTGATTGTGGTTTAGACCTATGTGAAGTTAACACATAGAGTTATAACATCATAAAATCTCAAATCCATTGGATAAGTATAGATCCCAACATGAGTTCAAAGTTGCTGCCTTGTGTCTGAAAGTTCAGTTTGCAATAGTCAGTTTACGAACGACATAACCAAAGTTATACAACTCTAATTGAGACATATAATATGTCGTTGGAAATTTTGAGAAGTCATTTTTATCATAGTAAAATCTTAGAAATTTTGGTAAAGAGTTGCAATACCAATTTTGAAAATGGTAAATACGGTTCAATGCCAAATTCGCCAATAGATTCAGTTCCTTCGGATTGTTTTTAAGGAAACAACCTATTGATTCTATTGTGCTAGTAAGTGATGTTTTTAAGGTTATATAACCTTAAGAAATAAGTTTGGACCCTTATGAAATGAGTGTAACGTATAAATTGAATAATTAAAATAAAGGCTTTGGAGAAAACCTTAAGTGTCGTATCTTGCAAAAGACAATGTCGACGTCAATGTAGTAGACTATCACATATTCTAATTGTTTTACAACTCTGAAATAGGTTGTTGTAACCCCCCGTAGTACTCTGATTGTTAACATCATGATATTATAGCGTACACAACGGAAGAATTTATTAAATAATTAAAGAGACATCTTGTAAAAATACGAATAAACTTTTTCCAAAATATTTTTGAAAACATTTCTAAACAAACGTTCACATAAGATATTGCGAAAGCGTAAATCTAAAATATACAACTACTAATTAATCTCATTAGCCAGTATTAGTGGCCATTGACTAACCGGATATGTCAACAAGTGTCATTCCTACCAGAGTCTCACGGACAGCATAACGGTTGTTTAACGGATAACTGGGAGATAAGAATCTCACACACAATCACACCTAATAAACACAATTACATAACAGACAGCTTGCAAATCCCACACGGACTGCAATCCCCTCATACGGTCAATACATATATAATGGCTCCGTGCCCAAATTAATACATCCATACATCATGTCTATATGTCCTCATCACATGCATCTAACATAACTTGTAACAAACACCATAATCCAAAAGCTCAATTAATAACAATACTGAGCATTATTACATACAGCAACATAATCTCAAAATAAGCTAACTAAGCATGTCAAAACACTACACATGCCACATAACAACATAACAACATAAAATAAACAGCAGCCTCAATCCACTAATTCGTAGTTGGGCCCTTGCCTTTAGACTGCACACTGCTACCATGAATACCTGAAATGATGTCCCCAAAAAGAGGTGAGATAACAACATCTCAGTAAGCTCAAGGTTCTTAGATGATCCTTTAATCCCCTGAGCCCATTTCCTGCATGACAAGTATAACACCTTGCATTTCAAAGTGTAAGTATTAAAATATTAAATGAGAATTAAAGAGAAGGATTAGTGAAAATCCTGAAAATTAGGCCAAAATACAAAAAAAGGGCAAAACGGTAATTAGCCAACACGCAACCCTAGGAAGATAAAAGTTGAGTAGAAGGTCTCAGATGATAAAAATAACACTGGAAATGGATTCAGAACGAAAAATTGAGTGGTTAGGAGAGTTTTAGAAAATTCAGTGAATAGTATTTTTACCAGGTAAAAGTATCGCGGTACAGTTGCACCGTAAAGCGTGTTGATTGAGTTTTGAGCTCTAGGTTTTGAAATATGAGTTATAAATGGTCTATAGAACTAGGAAATATGATTTCTGATAAAATTTGATGGAAGTTAGTTTGGGGAAGCGTGCCAACGGCGCGCGCTACAGCTTAAAACTGCAGTAGTTCCGAATAACTAGAAAACTCAGGATTCATCTGATCAAGTGTAGTTAAAGGACAATGGTTAATGTTAAAAGTTAGAGTTTCTAAATAGGTTGTGAATTTACGGACGTTTAGTGGAAATTCGAATTAGTTTTAAATCGCGTGAGGTGGCGTGAGACCCACCCACTTGAAGCCACTTAAACACCTAAGCTTATTACTATTCATCATCACCATCTCTTCCCTTCTCTCTCATAAAACCCGCGCCACACAGCCCCACCATAGCCATTTCCTCCCAAAATTTCATTTCTCCATAACTACACCATTTCTCCACCAAATCAAGTGATCTTTGGCTTGAAACTTGATGGAAAACACTTTCTAAACACATTGGTACTAGTTGCAAGCCTTGAATCCATCTATATTTTGCGAAATTTCCCCCTCAAGGCCGTGACTCACTTGCTTAGATTTGTGTTCATGGATCTTCTAAGTGCTCCAATGGTGGAGTATGTTTAGGAGGAGCCTTGTGCCTTGCATTTGGGTGAGTTTCCTTGTATTTTAAACAGTTGAATCATGTGATTGATTTCATGAACCCTAAAGGGGGATTTTGTGATTGATGTGTTTAGAGAGCTCAATTGGAAAAAGTTTGTACATGAATGTGTCTTAGAATAATGTGTATTAGCTATAAACGCAATAAAAATTATTGAGGAAAAATATGGATTTGTAACTTAGAGAAATTTTAGGTTGTCATGACTTTGAATTTTGAAAATGTGTTAGGATTTTATTGGTGAGTTGTTGTATGATTATATGTTGATATAATGGGATGGTATGAAGTGAAGAATGGTTAAAAATTGAATAAAAATCCCTTGGGATTGCATAGGTAACAATTCGACCATTTAGGGAATTTTAGGGATTTGATGTTGTTGGCATGGATTGGTTGATGTACATGTGTTAAATGGTATTTAGATGGGTTGTGTGGTGGTTTGAAGGTTGAAGGATCGATGAAAAATAATTGAGGGTGTTAAATGCCATAAAGGATCCTAGAGTAAAATATTAGGCAAAACGTTGTTTAAAAGACGTAAAGTGAAAAACGACACTTGGTATGGCCTTTTGACAACCTAAAGAGGTATAATAAAATGAGAAAGAAAATTTAGAAAAATAAATTGTGAAATAAGCCTAAGAAGGCCGAACCTACAAGGTGTAGGGGTGATTTTTGGTGTTTTTCGTATTTTGATCGAATTGCCGTGTACTGATGATTCATACATGGTGTTGTAGGTTGTCGTATGTCGATTTGAACCCCGAATCGTGAGTTGGTGGATTGCCCTTGGTCCTGTACCAAGTGGGATTGAGGTAAGTGATTGAATCATGCTTGTATAATTGATAATTGCCATGTGTACGTATGAGTTTTGATTATTTGGGAATGTCCTCTGTGTAGGCATTCTGTTGAGTAACGAGCTCGGAGAATATACTGTTGTGGAGCTAAGTGAAGAGGCTTATTGAGGTAACCTCTTGGTACTGGGGCTTGTTCCCCTTGTGTGTTCCACCATACCCGTTGAGGGTGATAGTAGGAAATGTATATGAGTAGTGTAGAATAACATGATCATGCATTTACTATGTATGTTAGTGGCACACTAGATGTACCGAGTCTCTGGCCAGTAGACAGTTTTTGCCTTCGGGCGTTTCGGACTTCCACTGGATAGGTCTCCGAGAGGGAGTTCCAGTTAACCCAGGGTCGTGGTGTGTGATCCGGATAGAAGCACACTAGGAAGTCTCGGGTGTATGCGGATGGGAGGGGTACCTTGGTTAGTTGTTCTTGGAACACGCCTTGGATAAGACCCGTAGGCTTATATGCCAAGCCATTAGGCAGGGTGTTGCATGGTATTGGTAGCTACCATTCCAGCTTCGTCGTATTTTGTATTCCTATATTCCTCGTTTCTCTAAATCCCTTGCTTTATCCTGTTTTCAAGTGGTTGTTTTATATTATTTATATGCATCGAAGTGAGCCATTGGGCGGAGTTTTCTCCAAAATCTCTGGGTTACTGAGATATATGCGTATATCTCACCCCGTCTTAGGGGCTTTATTTCAGGAGGTAGCAGTGGCATAGGAGCGGCGGGCAAGAGGCCCGTAGGATGAGTGTTGGAGAGCATTTCTACTTTTTGCATTTTGATGGTCATGGGGCCTAGGCTAGACTTAGGGCATGAACATCTCATATGTATGTAGGATGAGTTTCATGTCATATTTGTTCATGCTATTTTGCTTAAGTCTAGGTACATGTTGTATATGTCAATTTAAGCTTTATGTTTCAAGTTGTAATTTAAAGTTATGAATTTGTAAGTTGTAATATGTAATTGAGATGTTGTAATTGTACAATGAATATTTGATGTAATATGATAGAAGGGCTTTAGGCCTATTTTAGGATTATGATTTTGTGTATGTTTAGGAATGCATGTAAATGGACATTAGGGATTGAAATAAGTCAAGGATTAATAAAGTGAGCAATATGATATGAATTGTCTAATAACTATAAAATGAGTTGGGTTGTAAGTGCCCCAAGGCATTGTTGGTCCTTGTGTGTGTCACCCATTGGTTATTAGGTACATTTGAGGTATTAGAAAGCATTTGCAAACTTTGGGATTTTTGTGAAAACAAAGGAAATTCTGACGAATTTTTTGTAGAATTGGCAGAATTTAGGCAAACTTCGGGAGAGCATATCTCCCTCCACAGAGGTCCGATAGGGACGTTCCATATGCCATTTTTAAGATTGAGATGTCCTCTATCTTGTGGTAAATTTTGAGAGAATTATGGGTTGGAATCCGGCATGGAGAAGGCATAGAGTGAAGACTGCCCAATTGCTCACTGCACTTGTGGCAGATCTAGACCAGTTTTGGGAAATTTATTTTCGCTTCGTTTCTTGGTCAAACTAAGTGTATGATATATCTAATTGAAGCTTGAGGTGTCTAGTTTGTTGTATAAAAATTTGAGAGAAATTTGTAGAGTGGATTTTCTGCAATAATTCGTGGAGTGAAGGATGTTTGGAGCTGTTTTGCGGTTGGTTGACAGTTTTGCTTGTCCAACTTCAAACGGCGATATCCGGAGCAAACAAGGTCGAAATGACTCGTGTGATGGCTCATTGGAAAGGTATTTAAGTAAGAAAAAAGATAGCTATAGATGAAGGACTGGTTTTGTGCGGTGTGTCCGCAGAAAAATAATAACCGAACCATGTTCGGAGGGGTGGAAAACGTAAAATCGAGAAATTAGCTAAGTGGGTTTATGGGAATCCCTTAGTGTCTTGTATTGAGTAAAATAAGATATAAAAATAGTTTAAACAAGTATTCCGCAAGAGTTTACAGTTATGGTCACAACTTTTTAATTATTACGCTTTTTATTGTTTTAAATACTCGCGTAATAACGAAAAAAGTTTTTTCGCATTTTTATAAATGAATTGCTGTGATTGTAACTGCGCTTAATATCATAATTAATGTTAACAATACCGGTGTACAACGGGCTGTTACAACAAGTCAGATATAAAGCATATATAACAAACATACAGCATAAACATAGCATCATACATCATCATCTGGTTAAGTATTCAAGGGCTCTCCCTAAGAATAGCTAACTGACATGTCTCACATGCCTAGTGTGACTTCGAGGGTCAAGCCATAGACAGTCAACACAAACTGTAGTATGAAATAACTCCCAGGGTCAAGCCATAGGCAACCTACATACATATTCACTGGCTAGGAACCTCTTAACATACATCATCAGTGCATCATCAATTATCAAAAATCATATAATATCTATATGAATGTGAATGAATGCACATATACCAAATATCACATACTTTTGTACAATTCAACCATAATACCCACCATCATGGTGGGGCCACAAGAGAGAGAGGAGAAATCACAACTAGGAGCTTACCTCAAGGAGCATAGCACAAGCCCACAATCCAATATAAACATGTATGCTCCAAATCACTCCTCAAGTGCAAGGTTCTCTAGGCACACCTAGAGTAGGAACCATTCACATTTTGAATTAGATATTAGTTAACCAAGTCATATAAAAGACTTAATCATTTAATGATTCCACTTTTCATACTCATATGCCAATAATATGCCCAACACAAGTCTAGACCATTAATTACATAATTACATGTTTTAGTTCATAAGGAATTGTTATCTTACAACAAAATCAACTATGTGATTTAAGCAATTCAATCAACTTAGAGTTATACTCTAAGACAACTAAGATAACTTGTATTATTTTCAAATCATCCTAGCCATATATATCCTTCATGGTTGTGCCATACATAGTGTGCATAAGGTGTTCATTTGTTCTTTAGGTCCACAATAACTCATTAGACACTTAGTCTATTAATAAACTCTCTTAGATTAAGGCATTTTTTACTTAAATTTTAACTAATCAAGACATTTATTATCAATATATATCATTCATAACCTTGAACATTAATTATTATAAGTTACTAAGGGGTTCCCATAAACCCACTTAGCCTAAATCTCACTTTTACAATTTTCCTATAACTGTACACGCTTTTGTTTTCTAGTCACTGTGCACAACCCACTTGTTATAACATTCTCATCTTTTAGTATGTTAATTTAGACTCAATTATCTTTTCAACAAGGTATCACATGCCTCATTTTAAGTTCTCTAGCTCTGGTTATCACCATTTGAAGTTGGACAAGCAAAACTATCTGCCAACTCCAAACAGAGCCCCAAACATCCCTCACCATTTCTGTGATTCTAGAAAATATACTAAACCAATTGCTCTCAAATTTTTATACAAAAAACTAGACAAATTCAACTTTAATTTTATATATCATGAGCCTAATTTGAGTAAGAAATGAGGGAGAAATAATTCGTGGAAGATGCAGACACGTTCAGCCCCTGCACATGCCCTCCCTGGGCAGTCTCCACTCAATTGAACCTATAGAATGCTAAACACCTTCAAATTATACCAAATTTTGACACAACATAGCTTACATCTCAATCTTAAAAATGATATATGGCACATCCCTATTGGACCTCTAAGATGGGAGATATGTTCTCTCAAAGTTAGCCTAAAAACTGGTCATTTAACCAAAGTGTGTTTAATTAGAAATTCCTAATTAGGTTTAGTTGGAAACCCTAAGTTACTATAATTTTAGGGTTTTTATATTATTAAGTCACTTATGCATTCACACATAGTCACATTAGGTCTTAGTTCATTAATTTCACTAATTATATAATTAGTGCTTCTAAACCTTAATTAGGTCCAACTTTAGGGTTTTATAATTAAGGTCCACCTCACTTAAACCTTAGATTAGTATCCTAATTAGGTCTTGAAGCAATATTTAACATACTAACCCTAATTGATCCCTAATTAGCGAGATTGTTTAAGTGCTATAAACAAGGTTTTTAGCTTGTCAACTTTCCCGTTTCTTTAGTTAATTAAGTCCTACACTTAATTAGTCCACTAATCCATTATTCTATTAATTTTAAACATAAAATCATAATCATACTCCAAGGGGCAGATTTGATTAAGTGATATTATTAGGGTTCAAATCCATTCCTTAATCATAATTAGTGTTCTTAAGATTAAAGGTTGCATTTTTTACCTTTCCTTTGGTCCCACTTATGATTATCCACACTTTAGAACATCAAGAACCAATTTTTATTAATTTAAAACATCAACCCCATGATGAACACATGTTGGCTGAATTGTGCATGTGGGTGGGGGAGGATTTTGGTCACCATTTCACCAATGTTTCATGCTTACTTCTCCAAGTGAACACTGAGGCTTCAAGCTCCCATCTTTCTTAAGAAAAAATGTTTTCTTTCTACAAAGAACACACCTTTAAGAAAGAAACTATGTTAGAACTCAAGAACACAACTCAAAGGTAGAATTTTTCAAGAACAAAGTTCAAGAAACTTACACTAGAACTCAAGGGAATAAGCACCAAAGTGGTGTTCTTCAAAGAGAACTCAAAACACCTTCACCATGGCTTGAACATACTCAAAAATCGATGTTGTATGGAGGGCTATTCATCATTAAAATTTGGTTTTCAAGAACAAAAATGGTATGTTCTTGAAGAGGAGAATGAGGGAAACAACTTTGGTGAAGAGTGTTTGATGATTTGAGTGAGTTTTGGGGTTGAAATTCTAGAAAGAAAGAGGAGAAAACTCAAAATTCAAAATGTTAGAGAGAGAAGGTGAAAGAAGAACTGCATTCAGAAATGGGAAGGGTCCAAGTCATTTTAGGGTTTTGACCAAGTCACTTAAGTGACTTTCTGTCATTTAGTGACACCCGGTGTAATTTTTATCTGAATCGGTATCAATTTTTCCACCCGGAACCTCCAAGACTCAAACTTTAAGTAATTAATATTAATTTTGTCTAATTTTCATGTTCATAACTTAAAATTTTGATTAGTAGATCACAAATCCACTTACAGCTGTTTAATTGCACTATAGTCTTTACCGGTGTTCTTAATTGTACCCGGATTTCATAATCTTCTTAACTTTAATATTATTGGTCTAATTATGACTTGTTAGGCATATATTGGTCTCTCTTTTCCTTTTCTCATCTTTTTTCCATTTCGGGATTCTACCGGCTGCTTCTACAGCAGAACAAAATACCCAGCATAAGTGACTTTTTTAAAATACCCCAATATGGATATCAAACTTCATCAAATCATATACTAACCTCATCTATGACAATCATATCATCAAAATAGCTCTCTAACTCTAATTTGCTAAATTAGAGCTATTCTACCGAGTACCGACTGTTAATGTGTTAGCAGTCAAAATAACATATGAAAATCCACCTGTGTAAAATACCATCAATATGGATATGAAACTTCTTAGAATTTCATCCTCATTCCATTTATGACCTTAAGGTCTTCCTAATAATCTTCAATTTTTAAATTTATAACATTAGGGTTATTATAGTTGTGATATTTCTAGAGCTCGTAACATTGATCTCTTGGACACTAGGATTTCATTGGAGGACACTGCGGTGAAAGGTAAGCTTTCGGTTCTCAGGGTTAATCCCCTGTTGGTTCCACCAAACTCCATAGGAGGATGGTTTGTTGGAAAATGTATATATAGTATACTATTTTGTTAAATTAAGATATTTACATATGTATATGTGGTATGTTTTGCAACTGAACTTGTGGTATAATGTGTTAATATATGGATGTGATGTTGTTTACCTATATGAGAAGGCGGTGCCTAAGTGTAGGGCATAAGGGGAATCCTTATGTTTTTGGGTAGGTTGCAGATAAGTGTAATTCCTACATTGTTCTCTGGCCAGTTGAACCAAGTTGCACACATTACATGATATATACTGCAATATATTGTTCATGAGGATTAACTGTTTTGCTATGATTACACTATTTTATAATTATGCTAAAAAGTAAACTTGTGAGCGAAGTGATCCTTCGAGAACCCTACTTTACTGAGATTGTCATCTCACCTAATTTAGGGAACATTTTTTAAGTGTTGAGATTCATGAGATGTGTGTGTAAGAACACACACCATTAAATTGAGATTTTAGAAAGTTAATAATATTTTAATAAGGATGAGCAAATAGAAGATTTAATAGTTTTAATTATTTTAAGTAAAGCACCTATTTGAAAAAAAAATCAATATTGAGTGTTTTGCGATAAAACTTCAGTGAGCAAAATGACCCGTAAATATTGAAATAATATGGTGACTATAATTAAATAAATTTTATGAAGTAATGACAACAAAATAATTATGATAATATTAGGAGAAAATATTAATTCTTGGAATCTAGCCGTTTTCAGTGAAAAATGTTGATACTGCGGGTATCGCGGGTATAGAAAAATATCCAGAACTGAAAATAAATTATAAATGTATGCGTCCAAAATGATTAGAGATTTAAACGAGTGAGGTTTTGCGGATTGAAACTGGGTATTTCGCAGTATAAAATGCGTACCTATGAAGTGTCTCGAAAAATTATAACAAAAATATAATAATCCTTAAAAAAATGTCTAAGTTGGGAATATAAAATTTTAGAGATAAATGAAGAACGAAATTAATAGAACTAATAGTGTTAGTTTAAGTGAATGCATTTATAAATAGCTAAGTGGCACATAACCCTAGGTATTTTGAACACACACCAGACGCCCCATTGCTTCTTGAAGCTGTCATTTTTCTTCTCCATTGTGCATTGCCTTACATCCAAAAGGTTGTAATTTTTCCCACTAAACTTCATCAAATCTTCATCTTTCTACACTTATAAACCATGGAATCATCCTCAACCCTTTGAAGATTGAGTTTTGTTGAAGCAAAAGACTACCTTGGGGGAGTTAGTTTCTGTTTTGGTAAGGGGAGAGAGAGAGCCACTATCTTTCCTCTTGGTTGTGAGTAGTTCACACACTCCTTAGAGCATCAAGGTGTCATTTTTGGTGAGGAAAAGACCAAGCTTTCCTTGAAAATTTTCGTGCACACTTGGGCAGTGGTTTGGAGCAACTTCAAAGAATCCAAAGTTTCTTCCTTTTTCTGTTTTCAAAAGCCCGAAGGTAACCTATCATCATTTCCTTTGTAAATTCATGAACAAAGCTTGTTTTGAGTTTTTAAAAAGGGAAACTTTGACGATTCAAGTTAAAGGTTGTTAATTTAAGTGTAGTATGGTAGGTTGAATTTTTGATTGTGGGTAAATCGAAGGTTGGAACCTTGGAAGACCATTGGAACTCGAATTATATAGAAAAATCTGTATTTTGGCATTTCTGCACAGGTGGTAATCGATTACCTTAGAGTGATAATCGATTACCCCCTGTATGATAATCGATTATATAACACCTCATAATTTTAAAAATTATAATTACAATAAAAATAAGTATTAAAGGGTGAGATTAGTGAAAATCCTAGGTTTTGAGTCAAAATACGTAAAAAAGATAAAACAGTAAATTGCCAAACACATAATCCTGAAAAGTACATTTTAGTAGAAGGTCTCAAATGGGAAAACTAACCCTGGAAATGGATTCATAACGAAAAATTGAGTGGTTAGATAAGTTTCTAAAAATTTGATGAATAGTATTTATATCGGGTAAAAATACAGTGATACAGTTACACCGAAAAGCGTGCCAAAAAATTTGAGCTCTAGGGCTGGAAATAAGTTAGAAAAGGTACATAAGACTAAGATTTTTGATTTTTGATGAAGTTTGATTAAAATTAGAAATTTTGGGAAAACGTGCCCACATTGCACATAACAGCTTAAAACTGTGATTTCACCGAATGACCGAAAAACTTCAGATTCATCTGCTCAAAGGAAATTAAAGGAATTTGGTGACTGTTAAAATTTGGAGTTCCTAAATAGTCTAGTTATTAATTGGAGATTAGTAGTTTAAGCGGGTGATTTGAAACAGTTGAAATGAGTGAGGTGACGAGTGAAACCCACCCACTTAACATAACAAGCCACATGTCCCAAGTACTATTCACTCCTTCTCTCTCCCGTCCCACATCCAAAACCCGCGGCCATGGTAATGTTTGGGCAAGAATTTTGTGGCTTTGATTCCTAACCAAATCTTCATCAAAACCAACAATGTTCTACATCAAACTTTAAGTAAAATACCTTCTAAACCCAACCATACCATCCTCAACCCTTGAAACTCTCTATTTTGAGAGGAAAATCCTATCTGTTCCATGGATTTTTGAGGATAAAATGGTGTTCTTGGATTTGTTTGCTTGAGCCATTGCTTAAGTATTATGTGGAGGAGTTCTAGGCCTTAATCCTTGAAACTCTTTATTCTTGCGAAAGCATCAACACCCATAGTTCTTCAACTTGTATAATATGTACTTTGAGAGTACTTAGCCATTGTTAAACACCTCCATTTGATTTCTTAAATAGTTAGGGGAGTGAACCCTTTATACTTGAGAGGTCACCAAATTCCTAAGAAAATTTGGAGTGAAAAATTGTAAGGCATCAAGAGCCCGAAGTCTTCAAAGGTTGTAGTGGTTTGTCAAGAACCCTCAAGCTTGAAGATAACTAGTGATAAAGTTTAATCAAACGACTTTAGTCCGGACGTAGGTCACGTGGTGGTGACCGAATCAGGATACATCTAGTTTACAATTTCTCTAACCTTAAACTCCTTACTTTAATCCTGAAATTGCATTTTTAGATTATGTTTGCTTATTCGCTTGCTTACTTTATTGATCACACACTTGCTCCTACACTTATACTTTTCCTTGTTAAATCATTTTCTTGAAGAATCACTCTTTAAAATATCACATGAGGCACTATGCGAATAGATTTTATAAAACTCAATCCACTCCTCCTCTTGAGTATTGAAGCCACTTATCCAACAGATTACACGTTGGACCTTGTTCCACCGGCCATATCATTTGCTTCAAATGTGGCAAGGAGGGCCACTATTCTAGAGACTGTCACCCACCTGTTGCTAGAGCCGTAGTCGTCGAAGCCGTTCCACTTCAGATGGTTCCTACACCACCTGTGACCGGCCGAGTTTACACTTGGGACCGTCAGCGGTCCGATAGAGCTCCGGACCTCGTGAGAGGTATAGTTTATATTGGTATATATGACATTGATGTGTTGTTTGACTCTAGGGCTGCGCATTCATGTATTGCGAGTCCGATTGTTGTGAGGCTAAACTTGCCCATATTTGAGATTTCTCCATCTTTGAGGGTTACTACCACTATAGGGGAGAAATGCGATGCTTCATCTATTTATCGAGATGTGGTATTTCAGTTGGATAGCTGAGACTGTGTACCATATCTCATTTGTTTACCCATGGTCAACCTTGAGATCTTTTGGGTACAGACTGACTGTTGAGAAATTGTGTGAGTTGGATTGTTGTGATTGCATAATATGATGTTTGCATTATATTTTATATATTTAATATTTTAATAAAGAGTTTGATCATATAACCTGGTGAACTAGGTTGATTAAGTGGGTTATTGGCCATCAGTGTATTATAGACTATCCCTAGAAGGGATGTATCCGAAGAGGTTGCTTTGAGGAGTTTCATTGGATACTCAGTTGATGTGTGATTCATTGAGTGGTCCTTGTGTACATGGTGCACGGGAGGTTGTATGCCTACTAGTTCTTTGGCCAATAGCCTATGACATGGGCTTCCCTTTGGGGATTAGATCCTAAAGTGTTGACTCTTGGAAGTCCTATGAGGGCATCGATTTGAGTGTGACTCATCGGGGGTCTTAGCGCACAAGGTGCACAAATCAATCAATTTTAGTTTGCCTCATGATATAATGATGCATTGAGAAACTTGACTGAGGTCCTTTCAATATGAATTTATACTCTGCAACCGCCAAGTGGTGGGATGATTAAAATATGCTAAGAGTGATATGTCAAGGTTTGGTATGAAAGGTAAGATGTCTTATGCCATTACATAATCTGTGATGATGCTTTATTTTAAAAATGTAATAGATGATATCTTATTGTGTGAGTGAAAAACACTCTCTTGTCAAGTTTGTTTGAGAAGTGTGCAATTCTCTTTAAGAAAATTAAGTGTGTAATAACTTGAACTATGTGGCAAAGCCACATGCGACCTGGTATATGTGAGATAGGTGCATGTAAAGTTAGTTATGTGGGTTGAGTGGTCTCCATGACTCTAGAGTACTACGTCCAAAAAGCTTATCTGTTGTATACGTATGTGAACACTATAACACCTCGTAATTCTAAAACCTATAATTAGAGTTAAAATAAGGATTAAAGAGTAAGATTAGTGAAAATCCTGAATTCGGAGTCGAAATACGTAAAAAGGGTAAAATAGTAAATTGACAAACACGTAACCCTAGACAATGAAATGTTAGTAGGTCTCAAATGGAAAAAATAACCCTAAAAATATATTCAGAACGAAAAATTGAGTGGTTCGGCTAGTTTCTGAAAATTTGATGAATAATATTTTTACCGGATAAAAATATAGCGGTACAGTTGTACCGTGAAGCGTGCTGAATGAAATTTGAGCTCTAGGCTTGGAAAGAAGTTGGGAAAGGTACATAAGACTAAGATTTATGATTACTGGTGAAAATTGATTGACTTTAGAGTTTTTGGGGAAGCGTGCCCATAGTGCACATAACAGCTTAAAACTGTGATTTCGCCGAATGACTACAAAACTCCGGATTCATCTGCTCAAGAGAAATTAAAGAACTGTGGTGAATATTAAAATTTGGAGTTTCTAAATAGTCTAGGGATTAATTGAAGATTAGTAGCTTAAGCGGGAGATTCGAAATAATTTGAATTGCGCGAGGTGGCGAGCGAGACCCACCCACTTAAGTGGATTTAAGCCACATGTGCATAGAGCACTATTCACTCATCTTCCTCCCTTCTCTCTCTGTACAATCCGAAGCTTGCATGGTGGAAAGGGGAGAATTTTCTTTCTTTGATTTCTCACTCAAGTCCACTCCAAAAACCACAAAGTCCTACATCAAACTTTAAGTAAAGAATCATTCAAACACAATCATACCATCCTCAACCCTTGAAACCCTCTATTTTGAGAGAAAACTGACACCCATTCCACGGTTTTGAGGGAGAAAGTGGTGCTACTGGAGTTGGTTGCTCAAGTCATTGCTTGGGTATTATTTGGAGGAGTCCAAGGCCTTGATCCTTGGTAAGTTTCAACACTTTTCATTGGAAAATTGTGAGATTGATTTTAAGAACCCTAAGCTATGTGTGGATGAAATGATGTGGTTGGGGACCTCAAATTGAATTTGTGTATTAGATAAATGTGTCTTAGAATAATGTTTTATGATGATTGAGCTCATAAAATTTATTGAGGAAAATTAATTTAACTTAAGCAATTTCGTGGTTCATGAGTAAGACTTTGTGAATGGAGATTGTTGTGTGATTGGAAAATTGAGTTGTAAAGTAGTTGTATTGATTAATTATATGTTGTATGGTGAGTTTGAAGTGTGGAATTGAGTTGAAAGTCCCTTGGCATTTGGACATGCATGATTCGGCCAAATGAAGAATAATGGGGAAGGATGATGTAAAATTTGTAACGCCCGGCCGCTTCAAGAATCAATGACTATCCCCACACACTAACACTGGACTTTTCAGCGTGCTTTATCCTCACTCGCACACTTCCGTTATGGGCTACCGAAAAGCAGATACATCTTGTTAGTATAGGTAGTACCAATTAATTCTTATAAGATATCCAAAACTGTGCAGTCTCATACCTGCACAGTCTTTGGGATCCCTCTCTTTCGGGTGTCGATTCGATTCATTCGTTCATGTAACCCCCCGCAGGAAGCCTGTCAGGAGCCGCCCCTTGTCCATTCGTTCATCACTCTCCGCCCTTGTCAGCGCTTGGGAAGTTACATGTCCACCAGCTTCCGCCTGGTTCGTCCTCGAACCACACCGTACTGGAAGAGAGGCCCTGCTCTGATACCACTTGTAACGCCTGGCCGCTTCAAGAATCAATGACTATTCCCACACACTAACACTGGATTTTTTAGCGTGCTTTATCCTCACTCGCACACTTCCTGGGAAAACTTCCCAGGAGGTCATCTATCCCAGAATTGCTCCAAGTCAAGCATGCTTAACTGTGGAGTTCTTCCGTTTCGGGCTACCGAAAAGCAGATGCATCTTGTTAGTATAGGTAGTACCAATTAATTCTTAGAAGCTATCCTAAACTGTGCAGTCTCATACCTACATAGTCTTTGGAATCCCTCTCTTTCGGGTGTCGGTTCGATTCAATCGTTCATGTAACCCCCCGCTGGAAGCCTGTCAAGAGCCGCTCCTTGTCCATGCCCTTTCGCACCGACGATCACTCCCCGCCCTCGTCAGCGCTTGGGATGTTACAAAATTCATATAATTGGTGTTGTGATGGTTTGAACCAAGTTTAAATAGGTTGTGTAATTGTGTAATGCATGTGAATTGGAAGATCACTCCCCGCCCTCGTCAGCGCTTGGAATGTTACAAAATTCATATAATTGGTGTTGTGATCGTTTGAACCAAGTTTAAATAGGTTGTGTAATTGTGTAATGCATGTGAATTGGAAGCAAAATCATTGGATATGTAGCTAGGTGTGGATTTAGGCCTAAAAGAGGAAATTAAAGAAAATGAGGTTAAGTAATGATTGAATGATGTTTTGGACGTGAAGTGGTGTTGTCATGGGCTTAGGAAGCCTATGGCTGCATCATGGTTGCTTGCTGCACATAGGAGGAGAAATCTTCCACACCAATGCTTCTTAGGAGATACTAAAGATTAGGTTTTGTTCTCTAGGCTTCTAGGATCATTTTTTGTCAAATAAGCTTGGTCTTTTAATACCTAAAACATGGTTATCTAAGCTTGACAAGGTCTTCCATGGCTGTTCTGTTTTGGAGCAGGTCCACAATGAAGAAGAAAGAAATTGGAAACCGACTTAATGAAGAAAGAATGGTCTTAAACTTAAAAACTTTTGACTTTGAATTAAAACAAATCCTATTGGTTGATATTTTATGAACTTTGACCTAATTTAATCAATTTTTCTAATCATAATTAAATCAAACTAACATCATTTTGAATCCACAAAATTCTCTAAACAATTTAATTATCACATTAAAATCAAGTTTAGGCCAAGTTTTGTCTATTTGTAAAATGGTTCCTAAACTTTACTATATTTATTCTTCGACCCACAATCTTTTAAAATAATTGCATATGAGTCCTAATTAATTTATTTGGCATGAATTGTATCCTTACTCGTATTGTCATGTTAATTCCATGATTAACTTGTCATTACTTATCATAAATTCCTTGAACATATACCTTCTTATTTACCTAAGTTGATAGTATGGGTTGTTATATCTCCCTTGATAGTTGTTCCCAATTATGCAGGGAATGGTGAAACTAGCAGGACCCTTTAATTCTTGGGGCCAATCTGTTCAAGAAATTACTGTTTTCCTGTGTAAGTGCTACAGTCTCGTATTCTTCCATCCTGCATTTCTTTGATAGTACATCCTTCATGAATATGTTGGCATCTGCTCTAAGGCATCCACTAAAGTGATGTTGATGTGCAATTGTTTGAGGAGCTCTAAAAATTTACTCAATTGTTTGTCCTTCTGCTGCTTCCTCGTCTTTTGTGGAAAAGGAACTGCAAAGATCTTGTCTGATCGACATGGGGGTACCACATACGATGAGGAGGTTGGCCGTTTCTGGTTCTTCTATTTGAAAGAAATGGTAGCTTTTGAGCGTTCCTGCTCAACAGTAGACATTGACAATGGCTCCCGTTACTTCTCATATCTCCCTAGTTCACCATAATCCTTATTTTATTCACCACAATCATCAGTAATCGGTTCTGAATTACTTGTAGTTTCTGATTTGTTCTGCCTCTCACTCGTTTCACCTGACCCATGAAGATTTGGTGCATATGCATCATTCCTTCCATCTTCCATGGCATAAGTACTGCTAGGATTCATCAAGATTTTCTTTCTGTGATGCCTGACCGCTGCCTTTGGTTGTTCTACTTCTCGTCCATTCCTTAGGGTTATGGCTTATACTTGTTCGTTTCCTACGTTACTAGGCACTTAAATGTCCTCAGGGAGCGTTCCTAGTTGTGTTGTTCTTAAAGAAGCAGGAATTTTGCCTAGTTATGTCTCAATATTTTTTATTACTGCATTATTTCTGTTCATAAAATCTTTCATGTAGCTTTCCAACGAATTGATGTGTTCTTCCTCTCTTGTTGGATATGAAGGTTTGGCCTGCCTTTATCTATTTTTGCTCATAAGACGAACCACTCCCTTGATTATTTTGTTGCTGGTGTTGTCTCTAAAATCTTTGATTGTTCTGTGACTTCCAAGTCTAATTACTGAAGTTTTGATCTCTCTAGCTACCCCTTGCCTCCATATGTTTGCACGCGGATCACCTAGGAAAAATCTCTAGATGATTGCACGAGCGCAAGGGCATGCATCCATGTAATGAATGAAAGTGTTATGTCCTGGATTATTATTCCCACGGAGAAAGTATCGCTGAATTTTAAATTAAATAAATTGCAATTGAGCTTGAATAGTAAACAGTAAACAAGAACGTTATTAGAAATGTTAGAAAAGAATGGAATCTCTTAAGGTTCATTTGTTCCTCTTGAACAACATATATCTGTTCAGTATATGATTGAGGATTATATCGATCCATTCAAGTTCCTCACGTTGTTATTCACACTAGTTCTTCCTTTCTCGGAAGGAACAACGTATCATAGAAATGAATAGTTAAGAATGAATTGTGAAATGCAGTAACCTAAATGTAACTGGAAGTACAATGTGTTTCTTTTGGATTTTTCTGTTCTTTATGTATTAGGAATGTCACTGGAAAACAATAACAAGTAATAGTAAAACAAAGGAACACTGGAAAATAAAGCAGGAACGGGTTCACTGTTTCCCCGTCAAATAGCTTTAACTTTGGCTCAATGCCTTATTCAATGAAATTGCTCAAGTCACTTTTCATTGCCAATGTTGATTTCTCAAGCTCTTGGGTTTAATGGTATACAAAATCACGCGTTCCGTTGCAATTCCATTCCCAAATTGTCTTGCACAAAACCAATTCAAGAACTTTGGTTGTTCCTTATTCCTAAAGGAACAGATGAAGGTTGCAACAACAACAACTTCATCCCCAACTCCTTTTCTGCAGTCCATAACTGCTTCTTTTCGGAAGTCAATTCCTTAAGCTATCTTGATTTCCATAAAAAAATAGATGAAGTAATTACACAAAACAACATAATTCCATTAAATAAGACGAGTTACAGTTTCAAGCTAAACAAATGGGTACTACAGATTCCCTATTCCTGAACAAATTTAGCTCATGCTGAATAGCATGGCCAAAAACAACATAAAAACTCCAAAAACCAAAATTTCCATTACAAATTACCGAAGCCTAGTACAAGAAAACAATAAAAAGAAAATGGAAAATGAAAAGAGGTTACTAGAGAACGAATGGAGAAAACTAAGAAATTGGATGAGAACGATGGTGGAGTGGGGAGATAGAAAAAGGAGGATGTTGATGGTGATGGTGATGAATTTTCTTTGAGAGAAAACCGCACGAGCACTTCTCTCTCTTTTTTCTTTTATAGCAAAACCGCACGAGCACTTCTCTCTCTTTTTTTCGGAGTTCTATTCTTTTCTCCTTTTGCTTCTTATCCGTCGGCTATAATTGGTCCAGCTGTCTCAGCCCTCTCTCGCTCTCGCTCTTGTAACGGTCCTCCACTCCCTTTGCTTGATTCTCCACTTCTTTGATTTTCTATCATGATTGCAAGAGTGGTAGTTGTCTTTCGGAGAAAATATTCTGCACATCTCTCTCTCTCTCTCTCTCCCTAATCGTCCACTTAATTGCATTTTTCTTATTTTAAACTCAAAATTCAGTAAAGTGACAGGAACAAGGAACATTTCCTAAGTAAGGAACGCTGGTGATGGGGATAAAATTTAGACCCGTCACCTTACAAGGTTTCACAAAGTATTCATTGGTTTCCTGATTGTTATTCAAATGATATCTTTTATTCAATTTACATAATTGATGTAATGGTTCTAATTGAGTAAATTATAATAGTTGTGTGATTGATAATAAGTGTTGCGGTGAAAGTTTATTGCTTTCTAATTTGGAGGTTTACGTCAGGTGTGCGGTGGAAATAGGAGCTATCTGTGAATAAGTCTTTTTTGTGGTTGTTGTGGAGTGGACCTTATAAATTTTAGAGAAAACTCTTTGGTTTTAGAGGGCTTTCACGTTTATGTTGCTAATGAAGGATATGTTGATTGGACTTTTGAGATATGGGGTTGAAAGAGGAGTTGGTGATGGTTGCCCTTGACTGGGATGCATTTTGGGACTTCACAAATGTTGCTGGTAACTACTTTGTAGAAGATAATATATTTGCAAGAGATTTCAACTCTCAATTAAGCAAGAGTGTGAAAAAACTGAAGTGATAATGATCAACTAATCTCCTAACTAGTAAAATCAGAACATAGGCTCATCACGTTTTGCAGCATATCAAGTTTAAATTAACAAAGAGAGAGAGAGAGAGAGGAAGCTCAAATGGGTAGCCATGGAATGAAGAAAAGAAAGAAAGAAAAAAGGACAGGGATACTACCATCGTTGAACAGATAAATGCAAGATTTGAGCGATATCATCGATTATTATCCTTTGAATATAGTAATGAAAGAAAAAAAATTGATTGATATTCATTAGGAATAAGAAATTTTTCTCTATTTAATTAATGAGATTATTAATTACCAAAAGAAAAATTGTTATTTGAGTTAACTATAAAACGGTAAAGGTTTATACTGACTGCTTAAAGAATCAAAATATAAAAAAATACTAAATATAAAAAATATTTATACATTTCATTTTTATTTATTGTTTTTAAATTTTTAATCCTTAACAAGTATGGGGATTGTTTTTCTTATTTTACATAAAAAATAATAATCTTCCTGCACTCACAAGAGAAAAAGAGAGGAGAGAGAATAGGGAAGAAAAAAAAATAAGTAAATTCCACATAAAATTTGTGTATAAGAAAATTATGTTTTCTTATACAACATAAGAAAAAATCCCCAACAAGTATTCCCAAAATCCAAAGATAAGAAACATTTATTTGTCTAACTGAAAGTAAATGATGCTAATTCTCAATTGAAGAAATAAAAATCATATATTAAAAGAATAAGTAGTAGATAATTAATAGTTAATTTACTAATTTTTTAATTAAAAAATTAAATTACTGACCTATTAGATTTTATTCCTTTTCAGAATTTACTTTTTCACGATAGAACACCAAAACTATATTGGCATGGTATGTAACAAGCGCTTAAGTTGACGAGTATCATCAGTGCACAAAAATTGCGAACCCCACATTTCAAAAACCACGCGCTGAATTCACTTTCTGGGCGCAATAATGTTGCTTCATGAACTTTATAATTGAACGTACATAATAAAGTTCCCATTTCTGAGGGTTGGGTAGTCGCTTACCTTTGTTCGGTTGACACAATTTCAGAGTTTTGTTATTCAAGACGACCCATGTCGTTTGAGGTACCAGTTCAGTCACGGTAGCGTTGAGGGAATCCATATATCCAAGAAAACCATAAACAATGCTTCTCTTTTGGTTACTAATACAACATCTTTTAAGCTTTGTAGCCTGAAGGCACATGCACCACTTTTTCAACTAAATTGTGTGTGGTAGTCCTATGATTGGTTACAGCTATACCCTATACATGCTAGTTCGCTTCAGATTTGACCTCGTCCAAAAGGGATCACCAGGAGGAAAGATTTAACAGAAGGGCAACACAGTGCATCCACATCCCTTGCATAGTCAAGCAAGGTTATTTAATTTTCCTTATGAAAGAATGTAGGTAACCGAACGAGAGAGAGAGAGAGAGAGCATCCCCATCCCACCATTCTCTACATCTCTGCGTAACACAAGAAACCCCATTTACGTGTACTGGCAGCAGAGGAAAGCAAAAGAGAACCCCCTACTGTTCTGCAATCACAAATTTTCCGATGATGCCCCCTCAAAATTGGCCAAAATATTTTACAAATTCAAAAGCATCATATACGGAGTCACAATCAACATGAGATAGCTAATACAGGCATACAGAAGAATTCCATGCAAGGACTCCTGCGCCAATTTCAGCAAAGAAAAGACTTAAGTGGTTGACTCCATAACTCCAAGAATATGCCCATATGTAAAACCTAGATTCATTTCATAAGCATCAGATCCTAACAATACTGCACATCAGTCATTACAAGGACAATTTTTTGTCATAAGCTCCTACAAACTTTTCAAAAGGCAGCCAAAATCATGATTAACACAGGCACAGATGAGATGCAGTGTCAAAACCTATAGAAGACACAACTTATGAATGTTTGATGGTTGATAAATAATGGCAAAAAATGGACCATAGGATGCTTAAATTTTATGATCCGAAGTGCATACTATTTCCTTTGGTGTTGCACGTAATGATCCGGCAGACATAGTTAAGAAATTATAGTCTGATAAAGAACTTTAGGATGCACCACCTCAAAAGCTTGCTCAAAGGATGAGAGTGCTCAAGACTTTATAAACCCCATATTTGTTACCCATACAACCAATGTGGGACTCCAAATCCCATACCTTGTAAATAGGTCCTAACATTCCACCATGCCCCGCAACTGGAAGACATAGTGGAAGGTTCTAATACCATTTGACAAAAACCTTAAGATGCACCACCCCAAAAGCTAGCTCAAAGAGTGGGAGTGCTCAAAGCCTTATACATTTGTTGCCCATAGTAGTTAATTGTGCCGCAATAGCGTCGCGAGCTACGCCGTATGAGCGTTGCAGTGCCTCGCCGCAAGAAATCGTGCCGCACCACACCGGAACGCAATAGCGGCCATTGCGATCGCATTTGCGGCCATATTGCTATCATAAGAAAAAATGTCAATTTTGTAAATTTAAATGTGTAACAGATAAAATTTAAGGGTTTTTTAGTCTATCTGCGTCTGTCTCTGTCACTTATGCTATCTCTTCCTTTAAAAAATGTTTATTTTTGTCATTATTTCTGTCATACATCTATTCTGCTATTTCCGCAACCGCAACCCGCTATAATGCTATAGCGTTTTTCGGGGTTGGCCGCGACATGCCGCAATCCGCATTTGATAACTATGTTGTTGCCCATACAACCAATGTGGGATGGGTCCTAACATAGTCAAACGAACATCTACAATCAGTGTGTCGGCGGAAAGAACATAAGTACCCATTTAGATATCTCAGAAATCGTACAATTTTAGGAGGAGGCTCACTGAAATATCTTTGCCCTTTGGATAAGAATATTTACATCACACGGCAAGTTTGTCAATAATATTAATAAATTACCTTTAGAGTTTCTACTTTCTTCCAACATAAGCTCCCAATTTTGACAAATCAGGAATCCAAAATGACAACTCAGAAGATCCAGTAGCAAACATAAGACTTCCAGGAGCCCACTTTATGACAGGAGGTCCAGTATCAGAAGTTGCACTCCTCCAACTAGCAACCTAGACAGGGGAAATAAGCATTAACATTTGAATAGCAAGTACAATTCACATTTACATTCCACAAAGTGAAAAGAGTTGTACAAATGTTAACCAAACAGGCTTTCGATGCCAAACTTGCGCACACAATATTTTTTTCAGGCATTAAGTTTCCGTATAAATGATTGGTCTGGTTGGAAAAACTATGCTTCAGTTTAACAGGTTTCGGAACATTAAACTGCTCGTGTTATTTTCTGGGTAATCAAACAGATTCAGAAGGAGAAAAAGATAGACAGAATGAAACTAATTTTAAGAAAAACATTAACAATGGTATTGGCTCCTAACTAATCAACTGTGATTACAGAGCAATTTGAGCTCTTTGTGCGTCCTTTGCATGGCCCCATGCATGGCACAATCCAAAATACCCTAGAGGTATTTTCTTGAATGGGCTAAAGGAAAAAATCAAGGCCAAATTGAAGTTGCACGTGGTAGAATCTTTATCGAAAATGATGAATTATGCTCAACCGATCCATGAGAACAATTGGGTATTAAACAAAGGAGGGGATTGCTCAAACAGTAATGGTGAGGCGGCATCTAGGAGTTACCCATCTTCAAAAGCGGCTACATATGAAGTTGGGTCTAGGCTACCTGCACGAACTAACCAAGAAGGATGAGGCGCAGTGATGGACATTGTAACCAGCCAGTTCAATGTTTCTTTTACAAGCCCAGAACCAGGGGTTCAAAAGCCTTTCGAATGCAGAATTTACGGATAAAATCAAGAAGGGGTTGTTTTTTAAGTGTGATGAGAAATACAATCCAGATCATGTATGTGATACGTTTGTGAATCAACCAAGAGAGATAAAAAGGAGATGAGGTCACCTGTAGTATGAGCCACTGATTCAAATTCCAGTATGCTGGGTAATTACAATAACAGTAGAAAAGTGAAACAAAAAGAAAGGGTATAAACAGAAAATAGTCTTCGGCACTGTAGACGGAGACAGCGTAATTAAGATTAAAAATAAATGCAGGTCTGAACGTTAGAGAGGTTCAGAGCTCTCCCACCAAGTCCAACCAATCCCAATCTTCCAGATGCCTAACCAAATGACACCCTTTTGCATTTAATGGGACTCACCCTGGCTGACATGGCTTCTCAACCCTTCTGCATGCAATTAGAGTGAGGTGGTGTTTCCACCCCCACTCGGACCGTGGGTCTTTGGCTGGGCTTGGACACCTGCAGTAGCCCACTCAGTAGCCCATTTCTTTCTTTGTTTGCCTCTCTTGTATACTTTCCAAAGTTGGGCCTTATAGTATGCAAGAACAAGCACTAACACATGAGGTTGATGGAGGAATGTTCAGAGGAAAGAGAGGGTGTTAGGCGGTTGCAGAAGAACTATTTTCTTGAATTTCACATAGAGAACAACATTCAGGGAAGAATTGTCAGCAGACCCCCAAAGTTATTTAGTTAGTCAGAAAGAGAGAGAATAACAGGATATAAATAATAGGAGGAAAGTACTACAGATTGTTTTCGGGAAAGGAGGTTGGGAGGGAGAGCCAAAACTCTTCAATTTCCTAGCGCTGGGAAAGTTAATTCTTTGTATTCATTCTTTTTCATCTTCCCACTTGATTCTTAAATCACATTGATTCAGACTTAGGGAGAAGAGTGATATTCAATAAAAGTTTAACTCTTTTGATCTGTTTTCTACTATTTTCGGTTCAAGTTCCTATTACTATATGATGGGTCTGAAAGTGAGGGTTAGTTAGTTAATTAGGGAATTTCTTCCAGAATATTCTTAGGGGATAGGATAAAATTAAAAGGGAAGGAAATGCGTGAAGTGAGGTATGCATGTATTGAGTGAATATCGGGGATTTGGGAATCTCTTAGAGCCTAGGATAGTTGGTTCTAGCGGTGAGTCGGAGTCTTTTGGTGTCTTGTTCTTGTACTAGTGTCTGTAAAAAGAGGCTATGCCTCCACTTATTCAATAAATTCAGTGTTATCAATTCTATATCAAAGCATCTTCGATCCCAGAGATGTTTCTGGTCCAAACCCTTGAGAGAGTGAAAACCATGGGAGGAACCAACAATTCAGAGTTCAAGGAAATTTTGAAAAAAAAAATGGTGAAGCCTTTATATGAGGCCATAGAAAAGATGGAGAAGCACAATATGCAATCAGAAAAAAAATTCGAAGAAAAAAAGAGAGTTTGAAGCAGCAGAAGAAGAAACCAATGAAAAAGAAAAAGAAAAAGAAGCGGCTGCAAGAGAAAAAGTGGATGTAGGGGTGGAAGAACGGCGATGTAAACGTGTTGATGGAGGGGGGGGCATGAGGGGGGAACCCAAGCGACGGCTAGAGGGATACTGTCGATGGGGTGAACGATGGAGGAAGTTGCGGCTTGCATTTTAGGGAATTAACACGAGAAGAATTCAAAGATGAAGATAAACAAGAAGAAAAAGACAACAATGGGTCACAAGTTTTGTTTGATGCGAAGGAGCGTCAGCCTCGAAATTTTGGAGCAGATAATGTTGGAAATGATGAGGAAAGAGAGGCTGTTAGCAGTAGGGTTGAAGCAACAAACGGGCGAGATGGAAAAGGGTCTATTGCAAGGAAAGGGCATTATACATGTCCAGCACTTCCAAACAGGGCTATCTGTAGAGAAAATAAAAAACAAGGCCCAATGTTTCTAACATTGAAGCGCAAAAAGGGACAGTTGGTTTGGGCCCAATTCGTCCAACACAAACTGGTTCCAAACTAGTGAGGTTGGGCCTTTACAAACCCAATGAAGCGATACTGCAATGATGAGCCAAGGAAGTGGAGGCGTGAGGCTGGCCAACAAAAAATCTAACGCTGCTGGAGTAAAGGGAGGATCGAGGTTTGGGTATATGTTGCGGGAGGAGTTTAATGACAAGAGACACAGAAATTTACGCTTCAAGAGCAATGCTCATTTTTCATGAGACCAAATATGCCAAAATGAGCACCTCCACATCATCTTGGTGGGTACCCACGAACTTGGGCTTAAAGGGGAAGAGCAGTTCTATGACGGTGAAGGAATGGAGGTTCATGGAAAGAAAATGGAATTAAACCTGCCAACGTGGTCAAGATACTTCAAATCATGGGACCTGGTGGAAGATCTCTCACATTATTTATCCTCTTTCTTCACCTTGAGGACAAGGTGAGTTTTGGAGGGGGAGTATTGATAGATCTAAGAGTGAGGGTTAGTTAATTAGGGAATTTCTTCTAGAATATTCTTAGGGAATAGGATAAAAGGGAGGGAAATGTGTGTCGTGAGGTATGCATGTATTGAGTGAATATTGGGGATTTGAGAATCTCTTAGAGCCTAGGATAGTTGGTTCTAGGGGTGAGTTTGTTTTGGTGTCTTGTTCCTATATTAGTGTTTGTAAAAAGAGGCTATGCCTCCATTGATTCAATAAATTCAATGTTATCAATTCTAGTTCCATCAGTATATAACTTAAGATATTTGCAATGAAAAGATAGGATATTTTAGAAAATTTCTAGTGAAAAAAAAAATGCCTGAAAAGTTGACACATAAAAGTGTCAATATAAGTAACAATATAAAGATTATAAATAAATTAGTTATGAAATGCAGAAAAAGAAAGAATGCAGCTCATCATACTTCTTTGCCACTTCGAACACCCCATGCATAGATGCTGCCATGTCCAGAGCCTGTCAAAGTTTCCAAGTGTAGAAATGTAAGTTTAGCATAAAAAACCAGCACAGGCAGTAAGCAGCAACCAACAGGATTACATACGTAGGCCAGGGGATTGAAAATATTTGAAAGAAAAAACAAAATGGCAAGATGCAAAAGTTTTTGAAAATCATCTTTTCGATTATAAAGCTTCATTCCAAAACACAAGGCAGAAAATAATACGGTATAAACATTAAACGTGCCATCTATCCAAAAAGCGAAAGGTCAATGTGCCAAAACCAATGAACAGTTGAGTTAATAAGTGAAAAACAATCAGAAAATTTTTGGGTGATCCGAAAATGCTTACCTGATATTACAAACATTCCCTCGGGGCTGAAAGAAGCTTCTAATGTGGAGTTAGATGAGACAGGTGTGACATTATATGTGGATAACTACATACACATTATTAAAGAGAACAATCATATAGAAAGCCTTTCAAAGCAGATATAAATAAACCAAAAGAAGTTAAAGTGAATGAGTTGAGTAGGTAAGATACAGACAAGTGTGCCACGAAATGAGTCAAGAACATGAATATGCCCATCTGCAGTTGTTAAAAGCATGAGTCTTCCATCATTACTAAACTTCACGACATTTGCATCAGAAGTATCTCCCCCAACAGAAAATATCTCAAAGGGACCCTGTATAGTAAATTTCACCATTTAGATTATTAGTGTATGTCACAATTAACATTACAAATTGACAAACCATAAAGCTATGTTTTATGGGCATTCTCATGTGGAATTTGCGAACCTTTTCATACTTGCGAGCGTCAAACATTCTAATGTATCCTCCAAAGGCAACTGCAAAGACAAGCCCTTGATCATCATATGATATAGCAGGCCTTCCTTGTACACGTAAAAGTCCCTATTTGTTTTTAAAGTAAGTAAGAATCCCCTAAAAAAGTTATATGATGTATTAGACACAAAAATATGGAAATAGTCAAGAAAATTTATGCAAATGCCATTACCTGGCACTTGTCGGCCCTTTGATCCCATAGTAAAACAGTTCGATCTAGTGATCCAGATATAAAGCAGTCTTTCCGAGAGCACAAGCTAAGCGAGACAACCCTAGGATAAGAACAAATAAGTTTTTTGTCATATAACAAAATAAAATGTACATGAGCACTATAGCATATGATTTGAAATTGGAATGTATACATAATGCCAGATACCAAACCTGTCATGATGGCCTTTGAAATATCTTAAGTACTTGTTATCGTGCAACGATAGAAGCCGCAAAGATTCTGGATTAAATGATCATATTAGTAATGAGTATTCAAAAATCTACCAAGCATATGAAGATCATTGAAGATGGAGCAGATAACAAACATACCATCCCAACCATTTTTAGAAGAGTAGATGACAGTTGTAGGATGAGAAGTGAAGCAAACCAGGTCAACCCCATACTTCTTGCTGTTAATTGTCTTCAAACATCTGGTAACAATTAAAAAATCCCAAAAAATTGTGTTGATGAATAAATACAGATCAATTAGAAGGAAAAGAAAGCTAGGCACCATATGCATAATATCAGATTTTAAAATGTAATCCTATGAAAATAATTTTAATTTTAATTTTAATTTTAAAGAATTTAACAAAATGAATAACAACATAATAAATTTCTTAGTTGTGCTAATTTACTCAACAATCTACATAACGATTTAGTAGCAAATGATTGAACATTTTGTAGTTGAATAAAACTGTAAATAACATCTGGGTCTGGGTCATGTTAGAAATGTTAAGAACCCTAATCTTGTACTAGAATTCACCACATCAAGTCATGATATAATCTTTTCGATAATATTAGAGGCATAAACCGTTTTGGCGAAAAAAAAGAAGAGGAGGAAAAAAAGAGAGCAGAATTATAAGAATGCAGCAAATTCAACAGATTTAAGGAAGATAAAACATTGTATTCGTCAATTGTTTAAATAATTAAACATATTTAAAGCAATAAATAAAATGGGGGCTTACGTTCCAGCAGTAACATCATACAGCCGAATGGATTCATCATCACTAGCAGTCACAAGATAACTGGATGCTCTATGAAAATCCATCGAACTAATTCTACCATTCTGTATAAATAAGCACACACAAAAACAAACAAACAAACGCAGTGAGAAAAACATGGTACGAACTGTGAACTTATGCTAAATTGTTTTCCTTGGACGAAGAACAAAATTTATTGTTAGAGAATCGAGTGTTGTCCCCAAAAAATTGGAACTGTTCGCCTGTGCCCTAACGGTATAAATGCTCACATAGTCTTTGAAGGCCATTCCTACTTCCATACTCTGAAGAATTTCTTCACTCAGCTCCAAAGACACTTTCTCTTCTCTCTCCGTTTGGGTCCCTGCAAACACTCAAAACGTAAGAAAACCGGGGTAAAAACAAAACAGAACAAAGCTATAACTTCTAAAACCAAGAACAATTTTTAATTACCACCCATTTTAACCGAGCTTCGTCTTCGTATCTGAAGAACTTGGGAAGAATTTTGTGGAATATGAGCGTGATTGTGACCGACCACAAATACGAATAAACCTTAATCCAACAACTGACGTCTTCGCTGGGATTATGTATTCTAAGAAGCTAACTTGTATTTACGTAATTCAAGAGTTTTCTTTTCAACACACCTATTGATTTTACGTAATTCATTTTTTATTTTTTATTTTATTTTTTAAGTTACAGAGAATAGAACACACAACCACACACCCTATTACACACATGACACACCCACACCACTAGGCTAGCCCTAGTGGATATATATATATATTTTTTTTTATAAATGAGTGGCCTCATATATAATTATGACTACGGTAAACAAAGTTCTTTATTTACTTATGGGGTCATTTTTCTACAATTAATGTAGATAATTCATTTATATTGAATCAAAAATGATATTATTTTGGAACAAAAATAAAAATATTTTTATAATTATAATCTATTTCTGGATTATAATAGTCTTTCTTATTACAATTTGTTATTCTTTCAACTCAAAACGACATCGTTTTGAGAGTAAATATAAATAACTTATCTATATTTACAATAGAAACATTGAAGCCTTTATTTATATGTAGAAATAGGATATTGTTATTATGAATTAGTGTTACTAATTTAACTTTCTAAAAACCTTATTTTTTTCCTATATTTTATATTTTAAATTTATTTTCTCTTTTATATGATTATGATTCCACATATTTAATGCTTTCACGTTAAATATGAGAAATCATAACCATACAAAGATGAAAATAAATCGTCAAATCAACATAATCAATCTAGTGGTAAAAGAAACTGGTAATGATAACACTAATTGATAGTAACAATATCTTATCTTATATATATATATATATATATATATATATATATATATATATATATTGATTACAGGATATGAAGTTGAATATTGTTTTGAAAACAGAAAGCAATTGTAGGCATAAAGCAAATGGTATTTATAATTTTCATTTTGTAATATTTAAATTTAATTAAATATTTTTGATATTTAAAAAAAGCTTTATAGACCTATTGAGATAACACCAGCACCATGGACAAACTAATTCATGTTTATATAAACAGAAAAATATTTCTGCAGTCTGCAAATAAATTATATACATTTATTCTCAAAACGACGTTGTTTTAGGATTAAAAAATTAAAAAATTTAATTATAAAAACTACAATAACCCTGAAATAAATTAAAATTACAAAATTACCACGATTTTCGCCCCAAAACGACGTCGTATTGGGCTTACTGCAGATAACTTATCTGTAGTAACTGCAGAAAAAGCAAACCCTTATAAAAATTTGGTTCAATTTTTATCTATAAAACGTAAATTTATAAAAATAAATATTATAATAGGAATAAAATTTAGGAAAAGTATTTCTCCTGTCACTGAAGATAAAGTTATCTGCAGTGAGCTCAAAACGACGTCGTTTTAGAGTTATAAGATTAAAAAAGTATAATGATAAAGACTAATATAACCCTGCAATATATTACAATTACAAAAACACCTTGATTTTTGTCCCAAAACAACGTCGTTTTTGGCTCATCGAAGATAACTTATCTCCATTGACTGGAGAAATCCTTTACTCATAAAATCTATGTTTACGTATTATATATATAATAATTTATAATTTATTTAGAATTTAAATTTATAAATTAATATATTTTAATAATTTTATTTAAAATAAACTTATATTTGAGATATTTTTATACACGAAGTGAGATAAAATTTATACACAAAGTAGATAACTATGATGCACCGACACCGACACGGGACACGACACGATACGACACGCCGACATGTTAATTCTAAAAAATATCATATTTTGACACGTTTAGACACGTTTTGATATTAAATAATTTTTTGAAGATATATAATATAATTTATATTTAATACATAAAACAGTCTATAATAAGTCATATAACCAATCAAATATTCAAATTTCATAACATAAATAGCAAAAGTAATTTTTTATACCTTGTTAATTTTTTATGTCAAATTCCTTATCAGAAAAAAAATTGACGTATAAATTAATTTTTTGTTTTTAGTTAATAAAATAAAATATAGACCTTAAAAAAAAAGTGTCGAATGTGTGTCGAAGCGTTGACTTCGTGTCGGAAAAAGTTGACCGTGTGTCGAAAACATGTGTCGGAGCGTGTTGAAAAGTTGACCGTGTGTCCCAAAATATTGACCGCATGTCGGACGTGTGTCAGAGCGTGTCAGCGTCCGACACGTGTCCAACACGTAAATTTAAAAAAAAAAAAAAAAGACGTGTCTGTGTATTGTAGGTAGATAAAGCAAACAAATTGACAAATTATTGAAATGGGAATTCGTAATAATAAAGGTTAAGTGAATTGATGACAAGAAGCATACGATCACAACATCTGATAACAACGAAAGTGAAAAAGTAAATCGAATTTAAATCAAAGGGAAACGAAAAAAGATAAGCGGTCGATAATCCTAACATAAGCAATTATGATTAATCTTTCTCAATCTTCATGGCCTTAGTTGATTTCAAACATGTTGGTCCGGATAAACTCAAGAGGGGGTGAATTGAGTTTTATAAAAATATTTTACTAATTAAAAATTAACTCAAAGCAATAAATCAGGATAAGGATAGAGAAATATTATCACAATAGTTTTTACGTGAAAAAATCCAAAAGGAAAAAAAAACCATGTGCCTTAATATCGAATACCAAAATTCGACGGGTAACTCCGCTATGAAACTTGAGTACAAGGAGCTATCTAGTATCCTAGTTTTCTAATCTACCCCTTACACAAATTCTCACCTAGTGTCCTAGTTTTCCAGTACGAAATCCTAACCCTTTAGGATTCCAAAACCCTATCACACACAAGAGTTCTCAAGTCACTCTCAATTTCCAAGAAAAATAGATATGTTGGTATCCCAGTTTTCCAGCACAATAACTGGTTTCCAAGTTTCGCAGTAAAAACCTTCAAAAAGGTCAAGAAGAAAAATACAATTAAAGTGATTTACATCAGTGCTTCTTTTCTTCAAGTATATAAGTAATCTGAATCCTATGGAGAAATATTCACTTTGCCATGCTATGAATGTATGAATGATTGTTGTTGAGAAAACTCTTCAATTGATGCACAAGAAAGAATCCTAATATTGAAAATTTAATTCTCTCTCTTCTCTCTTGTATATTTTTGTCTTATGAATATTGTATTTTCTCTTCTCATGAATATTGTATTTTCAATATTGTGTTTTCTCCTTTCATGAATAATATGCAATGAGCTCTATTTATAATAATAATATTTTCTCTATCCTAAAAGCTCAAAAAGTATAATATTTAAATTTGAAATCTTTTCCAAAATCTAACCAGAAATCTTTTACCCTTAAATGAAATTTTAAATGCAATTTTCAAAAATAAATTTTTTTATTTTTTTCAAATAAAAAATATGTAAACCTAAAATATCTTAATCTATTATGTAATGCAATTCTAATCTAAATTTTTGGCAAATAATATTTTATTTCTCTTACATGAAATCTAAAAAGAGAAAATCGATCCTAAAATTTACTTGATTCCATGTTTTTCTCTCTCTTCACGATATCTTCCACATATTCTCTAATCTTTATACAATCTTCAATTATCTTGAATACTATTTCAAATTAGAATAAATATTATTCTGAAATCTCAAACAATCAACTCATTAGTAATTTCAACCCAATAAATTATTATAAAATGAATTAACATTAAATTGATTGTAATCATCAAAACATATTTTAAAACAATTAAACAATTGGGTATAATAAATATCAAACAATTTCTCCCTTTTTGATGATGACAAACAATTTATGCCATGTACCAAGAAAAACTAATTCATCACAGATATAACATAATGCTTAATGATGATTGCATGAACACTATTTTTCCTGACTTTGTTAAGCTACAACTAAATTATTATCACAAAATATTACATCCATTTTCTTCCTTTTGGCATCAATGAAAAGATAAAGAGTAAACACTCAAAATAATGAAGCAAAGATATCAAGGTAGCATGAATAGGGAGTAATAGTTCAATAATGAAAAAAAGTAAAGAATAAGAATCTAGAAAATGATGAAAGCCAACAAGGGAAAACATTCCAAAGCATATACAATAACAATGCAGTAATTTGTCTTTACGCTCAACTTTAGAATCACTTTTGTTTCTTATTCTCTAAGTTTCTTACCCACGGCCTCCATGGGTGTTTGGGCAAGTTTTGCTTCAAATTTTCATTCCCTCCAGATACACTCAAATCTCCACCAAAATTAACAAAGTCCTACATCAATCTTTACGTAAAATGATAACTCTCCCAAATGAGAGTTAATTTATTACTTTTATGATGAATTTGTTGCATAAATTCCATATAAAGTGCCTTAATTGCATGATAATTGAGCTAAATATTGCATATTCATGATTAAGTGCTTTGAGATGACTAAGTATGAAGAATGAGATAATATTCCTTGATTTTGTGTAAGAAAAGATGACTTGTTGAGTGTTTGTCTTTGCAGGAAAAATTGACGTAGAAATGCTGTAGCAGAAAAGCTGACGAAGTAATGACATAGCAAGCGCTACAGCATGACATCGTGGACAAAGGGACAACCAAACTTTTGAATTTCAAAAGTTAGTTATTCTTCAACAATATACCAGCAAGCAAGGGAAGTTTCTGGAGATTTAGTTCAGAAATCACAAGGGTCAAAGACAAATTCAAAGATTGAATCTTATCCAATTCCCAAAGAACAAGGACAACAACCTTGATTCGGTCAACAACATTGGCACAAGAAATCCAAGAAGATAAAGATCTTATCCAATTAAGTGCCAACAAATCCGAAAATCCCAAGGATCAAGGACGATTTCAAAGATTGAGTCTTATCCCAAAATTCCAAAGAATAAGGACAACAAACTCTTGTTCGGTCAACAAATATATTGGCACAAGAAAATCAAGAAGATTAAGATCTTATCCAATCAAGTGCCAACAGCCCAAGAATTTAGGGATAAGATAAGGCTGCAGCAACCGGATTCATGAATCTCCACTCTTAATTCTTAAAGCCTTGCCCAACCATTTTTCCTATTTAAGAAGAGCTCCTCCACGAGTTAAAACACAGTTCGAAACACAGTTAGAGAGGTTCAAGGTTCAGAAAGTCAGAAGCAAGAAGGAGAGTTTTAAAGGGAGATAGTGGGGTTCTTGGAAGAGGAAGAGCAGCGCTGGAGCAAGGCAGTGACGACGTCTTCCTACAACAATTGTTTTCAACTTCTTTTCTGTTTTCCAATGAATTCTTTCTTTCTTTTCTATGTTTTATTTAATTTCATTATGAGCTAAATTGCTCCATAGGTTAGGTGATAAAGTACCTATGCTGTAACATTGAGATGTATGCCTAAACTTTGTTTATGTTAATGTTTAATTAGTTATTCAACGAGTTTGCTTATTCTTATTCATGTGTGCATGTCGAGAGATACATATGTGATATTGAGGAGGTTGGGACCGAGAGGTTTCCGAATCCAGACCCTTGTTGAATAGTGTGGATTAATCGAGTTAAATTAACTTAATTAAGTTGTGGGTAGAGAGATCATTCACACCGCATAACCTAGAACTTGAACTTAACAATTCAGTGATTAGTTTGGCCATAGAGATGTGGGAATTAGTTATTGGGTATATATGTTAGGTTGGCCAAAAGCCCCAGCATACATTAGTGTTTGGTTACTAGTTAAACATCGATATAGCATTGTTAAAGCATCAGATCAGTATTGCTGTATCAGGGAAATTGATCCTGACCTATATCTCATCCATCATCTTAATACCTATTATTTTAGTTTTTTGTTTTCTTATTATTAGTTGCCTTTTATTTTACAAAACCAACAATCATAATCAATCACTTTACTCACTTTCTTCACCTAAATAATCATTACTTGACCCTTATCTCCGTAGGAACGATACTTGGACTCACACATCCCTTTATTACTTGTGACACGTGCACTTGCGTATTTGTGTGGAAGATTTAAAATTGATTACAATTTGCACAACAAGTTTTTGGCGCCGTTGCCGGGGATAAGTATAAAGTTATTTTTATTTCAGTATAGAATTTTATTTCTTTTACATCCTTTACCTTTCCCCCTTACTGTTTTCAAGGTGTTAATTGCAGCATATGAGCAGTTCTTCATCAGAGCAAGAAGCAGATTTTGATCCTGAGATTGAAAGAACGTTTCGAGCAAGAAGGAGACAGCAAAGACGTATCAATCCTACAGCAACTCCTAACATGGACACAAGGTTGGGAAACGGTGAAGAGGAAGGACCTGGACAAAATAATGGAGGTCCAAATCAGGCTGAGATTCCAATCAGAGCACATGCAATTCCTACGCTCAACAATCTGCATTCTGCAATCGTTCAACCTGATGTAGCAGCAGAGAATTTTGAGCTGAAGCCAGTGATGTTTCACATGCTACAGACCATTGGTCAATTCAATGGACTGCCTAGTGAAGACCCTCACCTTCACCTCCAAAATTTTATTGATGTAGCAGACACCTTCAAAATAAGAGGAGCTATATCTGATGCGCTAAAGATGAAGCTGTTCCCATATTCCCTCACCAACAAAGCTAAAGCATGGTTGAATTCTTTACAACCACAGTCAATCCGAAGTTGGGAGGAGTTGACGGACAAGTTTTTATTGAAGTTCTTCTCTCCTATGAAGGCAGCCCAATACAGGAATGATATATCAACCTTCAAGCAATTTCAAGACGAATCATTTTATGAAGCTTGGGAGAAATTCAAAGATCTGTTGGGGAAGTGCCCAAATCATGGCATTCCCGAATGGATTCAAATGGAGACATTCTATAATGGGCTCAATGGACCAACAAAAGGAATGGTTGATGCATCATCTGGAGGAGCCCTATTAGAAAAAACATATACAGAAGCATATGCAATATTGGAGAGGATGGAAGTCAACAACTATCAGTGGCTCGTAGAAAGATCAAGTTTAATACAAAAAAAGCTGCTGGAGTTTGGGAACTGGATGCTGTATCAGCACTGTCAGCACATATTTCAGCTCTTAACAACTCTATCAAGACGATGAGTCTGTCTGCTGAAGCTAAACCAGTCAATGCCCTCACTGATGCTATATCAGGTGTTTTCTGTAATGGTCCCCATATCTATGATAACTGTCCACAAAACCCTCAATCTGTTTGTTTTATAGGAAATTTCAACAGGAACAACAATCCATATTCAAATACCTAAGGAAGCACGGACACTTGTAAAAATAGGAAGAGTCGGGTCCGACACGCTCCGACACGGCGACACGCTCCGACACGGTGTCGGACACGCGGTTGACTTTTTCCGACACGTTGACCATTCCGACACGCGAATTTGACCGTGTCCGACACGGTCAAATGGCATTTTCGTAATTTTTTTTTTAAAATTTAGTTTTTTTTAAAAGTTAAAATATATTAATAAAGCTTCCACCTGATCATATCAATTTTATCTTTTTGTCTTTTTTCCCCTTAAGTAGATAAGAGATCATCTCAACATCATTGTTGTCAATTCTTATCACGCTCTTGTTGTATCTTCTTCTCTCTGATCTCTCTCTAATATGATTTGATCTCTCTATCTGATATTATATCTCTCTCTCATCCCAGTTCTTATTTTTTTTATTAAAGCTTCCATCTTTATAACGTGTTGATGGTATTATTAATTTAGTTTCATTTTTTTGTTAAATTATTAAATATTAAATGAAATATACACTATATAAATTAAAAATATTATTTAATATTAAAATGTGTCCCAACGTGTCGAAATCCATAATTTTTTAGGATTGACGTGTCGGAGTGTCGTGTCGTGTCGTGTCACATGTCGCGTGTCGTATCGGTGTGATGAACCCTTAGTTCATCATGGTTTTTAGCAGGAATTATGATCAAATTGTGTGATTAAATGATGAAAAACAAGGTTAATATCCAAAGATGTCCTCAATTACAAGTTCAAGAGCTTTATTGGAAATTTGTATGATTGTTGTAGGAAAAGCAAGCTTGAAAGACAACTGGAGAAGGAAGAAAATTCTGGAGCTCAAGAGGAGAAAAATTGCCTAAGTGTTGAGCGCTAAAACGTCCACACTGAGCGTTTTAGCGTCCTGTTACAGGAAGAGGCCAAAACTTGCTGGTGTTGAGCGCTAAAACGTCCACACTGAGCGTTTTAGCGCCCTGTTACAGAAAGAGGCCAAAACTTGCTGGTGATGAGCGCTAAAACGTCCACACAGAGCGTTTTAGCGCGCTGCTACACTAAGAAGATGGAAAATTGCTGGTCTTGGACGCTAAAACGGCCTGCAATATGCGTTTTAGCTCCCTAAAGTGGAAAAGATTCTGGTCTTCACCGGTAAAATGTCCAAATCAAACGTTTTAGCGTTGGAGTCAGTTAAAGTTAGTTGAGCATTCACCAAGTTTGGACGCTAAAACGGTCATTCCTTAACGTTTTAGCGTTGAAATCAGTTAAAAGCAGTTGAGCATACGTAAAGCATGGACGCTAAAACGGCCACTTATGGACGTTTTAGCGCCCATATTTTTTTTTTTAAATTGTAACACTATATAAGGCAAAGCCTTGACACTTAGAGGAGGATCTTGGGGGATCTGAACTCTCTCTCTCTCTCAAACTTAGTCTGACTTCTCTCTAAATTCTCTTAGTTTTTGTATTAGGATTTCCTTGTAATAGTTTGGAGATTGAAGACTTTCAACATGGAAATGAAGTTTGTTTCTTCTTCTCTTATTTATTCCTTAGTCATGTCTGAGTAGAGTCTTTGTAGTTTGAATGCAATGGAACTCCATGATAATATTATGTTGATTTGATTAATATGATGAAATATTTTTCATGTGCTGATTTGAGATTTTCTGAGTTAATGATTTCTATCAAAGAAGTAGTATAGAACAGGGATGTTTATATGACTTCTATATTTGATAATCTCAACATCAGAATTCTAGTACTCAAGGGATTGATGTTAGAGTTCTGATGTAATCTTAAAACCTTAGTATTTCATGCACGTATTAAGAAAGAAATCACCAAGAAATTGGGGTTTCTGATTAATGTTTCTATTAGGGTAGTAAGGGATTACATCTTGATGATAAGTAAAAGGTTGATTAACATCACATGGAAAGGAATTCATCATATGATCAATTTTTATATGGGTTATCATGGAGGAAAGTTGTTTTCTGACTACTTGTTGTTTTTATTAATTCCTAATCCATATTTACTTTGTGTCAATTTACTCAAAATCAATTTTCTGGTGACAAACTATTCATGATTTTTACAAACTCTTATTTGATTCAAATTAGTTTTCTATGGTATATTGGTGTTTGAACACAATTCCTCGTGGGAACGATCTTTACTCATCATTTTATTACTTGTACGACTAGTGCACTTGCTAAACGTCCAACAAGTTTTTGGCGCCGTTGCCGGGGAATTTGTTTTTCAACACTAACTGATACTATAGAATTCTGAGATTGAATCCTTTTATTTTCAGTATTTTAGTTTATGTTAAATTTCTGTTTAATTTTGATTCTGGTACATGCGAGGTACACTTGATCCAAATTTGTTGTTGTATGATCCAGAATTAGAAAGGACATTGAGGAAGCACAAAAGGGCAGCCAGGCAAAGGAGACAGTTGCAAGAAATTGGTGAATCAAGTACGGTTAATCAGGAAGATATAATGGCAGAGAATCACAGACCACCACCACCACAGAGGACACTGGGAGAGTACATGACTCCTGCAGTGGTTCCTCCAATTGGGAGTGTTGTGCGCCCAACAGTGGAGCCCAACAACTTTGAATTGAAGCCTGCTTTGATACATTTGGTGCAGAAGGATCAGTTTGCTGGAACCAGTGCGGAGGACCCTTACTTGCACATAGAGAACTTCCTATTGTTGAGTGATACTGTTAAGATAAATGGTGTCATAAGAGATGCAATTCTGTTGAGACTATTCACTCATTCACTAACGGATGATGCAAGGAGATGGCTGCAATCATTGCCACAAGGAAGTATAACAACTTGGGATGATTTGCAAACCAAGTTCTTGCAAAGGTTTTTCTCAGCATCCAAGAGGGCCAAGTTGAAGGATGAAATTACAAGCTTTAAGCAGAAAGAGTCAGAATCTATTTATGAGGCTTGGGAGAGATTCAAGACTTTGTTGAGGAAATGTCCACAGCATGGAATTGAGGCATGGCAACAAGCAGCAATCTTCCTGCAAGGAATGACCACTAACACTAGAACCTTGGTGCATGCCACTGCTGGTGGATCATTGACTACCAAGACCCCTCAAGAAGCCTTAGATATCTTTGAGTCATTAGCATATCAAGAATTTGATAATGCTCCAGTGGCTGACAGAAGGACAGGAATTATCAGGTTGGATGGGTATGATGCTTTGTTGGCAAGGAATGATCAACTGATGCAGACACAGAGACAACAGCAGCAACATTTAGATACCCTTATTAAGCAACTCTCTTCACAAAAGGTAGCTTCTGTGGAAACAAAGAGTGTATGTGCTATCTGTGGTAAGGGCCATGTGATAGAGGAGTGTGATTATGGGGGATCATCAGAACAAGCAGAGGTGAATGGAGTGTGGTATGATCAGAATAATCAAAGGAACTACAACAATCAGGGAAAGAATGTTTATATGCCACCATGGAAAAACAAGAATCAACACCCAGGATTCAGCTATAGTTCCAACCACCAATTGAATCCACCATTACATTCTCCACCACCACATATGAAGGAGCAGTCAAGTGATCCTGCTGCATGGGAGAAAGCGTTTGCTCAGTTATCTAAGACAACTCAGGATTATATTCAGGGTTCTACTTCATTCAGGGAAGAGACAACTGCATTCATGCAGGAGACCAGAACTTCTTTCAGAAATCAGGAAGCATCAATCAGAAATTTGGAGACCCAGATTGGTCAACTATCAAGACAGATATCAGAGAGACCACAAGGGAAATTTCCAAGTGATACACTGGTGAATCCTAAGGAGCACTGTAAAGCAATTATGACAAGAAGTGGGTTGGTACTTCAACCAGGGAAAAAGAAGGTGGAAAATAAAAAGAATGAAGAAGAGGTTGTGGTTGAAGATGTAGTCTCTGATGATGAAGGAGAGAAAATGAGAAATGAGAAAAGTGAGAAGGAAGTAGTGGTTAGAGATGTTATAGTTGGAGTTGACAAAGAAGAGGAAGGGAAGGACAATAAGAATGAAGGAGAGGTAGAAGTTGGTAAAAATGCTTCCCCACAAAAGATGATGAAGTGGGAAAAAAAGAAGATGGCTGACAAGAAAGAATAGCCATTTAGTTTATCTCCCTGTGCTAAAGTTCCTTACCCTCAGAGGTTGAAGAAAGAGATTCAGAAGCAGCACTATGCAAGATTTCTGGATATCTTCAAAAATTTACAAATTAACATACCATTTTCTGAAGCACTGGAAAATATGCCTCACTATGCAAAATTCATGAAGGATCTTCTTACTAAGAAGAGGAAATTAACTGATGGTGAGACAGTGGCCCTAACAGCAGAGTGTAGTGCCCTAATCCAGAAGAAGCTTCCTACAAAAATGAAAGATCCAGGAAGCTTCAGTATCTCTATTGCTATAGGAGATGTGGAGGTGGGAAAGGCATTGTGTGATTTGGGAGCCAGTATAAACTTGATGCCGTTGACAGTATGTAGAGCTTTGGGAATTAACACTTTAAAGGAGACCAATCTTATTCTGCATCTTGCAGATAGATCTATCAAGAGGCCTGAAGGTGTGGTTGTGTCTTGGTCAAGGTAGACAAGTTTATTTTTCCAGTGGATTTTGTGATTCTTGACATGGAGGAAGAGGATACAGAAAGTCCTTTATTGTTAGGAAGACCCTTTTTAGCAACTGCAAGATCTTTGATAGATGTTGAACAAGGAAAGTTGTTGCTAAGGGTGGATGAGGAAACAGTTACAATTGATGTATTTGAAACCATCAAGCATCCTGTTGATGTGGAGGATTGTTTTAGATTGGATGTGATACAGGAGGTTGTGGAAGAAGTGAATAAAAAAGAAGAATTCCCAGTTGAGGAACAAAGATCAGAAGAAGAGATAGGTACAGAGGATTACCAAGAAGAGCCAGAAGTGGAAGAGCTTGAGAAGAAGATTGATGACATTCCAAAAGGAGCACCTAAGGTAGAACTTAAGGAATTACCTTCACATTTGAAGTATGTGTTCCTTGGGGATGATCAAACATATCCAGCAATCATTAATGCAATGTTGTCTGATGAGGAAGAAGGGAAGTTGATTAAGGTACTCAAGAAGAATAAAATGGCTATTGGATGGCAGTTTTCAGATCTCAAGGGTATTAATCCTTCCTTTTGCACCCACAAAATATTGATGGAAGAAGAGGTCAAACCAGTAAGGCAACCACAGAGGAGACTCAACCCCACTATGAAGGAAGTAGTGAGGAAGGAGGTGGTGAAGTTGCTTGATGCTGGGATGATTTACCCAATTTCAGACAGTGCTTGGGTGAGTCCTGTGCAGACCGTGCCCAAGAAAGGGGGGATGACTGTGGTGAAAAATGAGAACAATGAGTTGATTCCCACCAGGACAATCACTGGTTGGAGAATGTGCATTGATTACCGGAGGCTGAATAAGGCAACCAGGAAGGATCATTTTCCACTTCCTTTCTTGGATCAGATGCTAGAGAGGTTGGCAGGACATGCTTTCTATTGCTTCTTGGACGGTTATTCAGGGTATAATCAGATAGCTGTGGCACCAGAGGATCAGGAGAAGACTGCTTTTACATGTCCATATGGAATATTCGCATACCGGAGGATGCCTTTCGGTTTATGCAATGCTCCTGCCACATTTCAAAGGTGCATGCTTTCCATTTTTTCTGATATGATAGAAGAATGCATTGAAATTTTTATGGATGATTTTTCTGTATTTGGTTCTGATTTTGATGTATGTCTAGGGAATTTAGATTCTGTTTTGAAAAGATGTCAAGACTGTAATTTGGTTTTGAACTGGGAGAAGTGCCACTTTATGGTGACAGAAGGTATAGTTCTTGGACACAAGGTGTCTAGGAATGGAATTGAGGTGGACAGGGCAAAAATTTCTGTGATAGAGAAACTTCCTCCACCTGTAAATGTTAAGGGTGTGAGGAGTTTTCTTGGTCATGCAGGATTTTATAGGCGGTTCATAAAAGATTTTTCAAAAATTGCTAAGCCCTTATGCAAGTTATTAGTTAAGGATCAAGAATTCCTGTTTGATGATGAATGTTTGCATGCATTTCATGTTTTAAAAGAAAAGTTGACCACTGCACCTATCATGATGGCACCTGATTTTTCATTACCATTTGAATTAATGTGTGATGCCAGTGACTATGCCGTAGGAGTGGTATTGGGCCAAAGAGTGAATAAATTGTTGCATGTCATTTACTATGCCAGTAAGATCTTAAATGATGCACAAAAGAATTATGCTACTACAGAAAAAGAATTACTGGCTATTGTGTATGCATTTGACAAATTCAGGCCATATCTGTTAGGATCAAAAGTTATTGTTTACACTGACCATGCAGCTTTAAAGTATTTGTTGAGCAAGCAGGATGCTAAACCCAGATTGCTCCGCTGGTTGTTACTGTTGCAAGAGTTTGAGGTAGAAATCAAGGACAAAAAGGGAGTTGAAAATTTGGTGGCTGATCACTTATCCAGGATTACAGAAAAAGAGCTTCAAGAAGGGCCGGAAGTAGTGATCAGAGAAGAGTTTCCTGATGAACATGTTTTGGCAATGTGTGCTGTAACAGAGATGGTTGGGGATAAAGTCTTATCTATCAGTACACCACCATGGTTTGCTGATTTTGCCAACAATAAAGCTGCTGGATTGATGCCTAAGGATTTAACATGGCAACAGAGGAAGAAATTTCTGCATGATGTTAAGAGGTATATTTGGGATGAGCCATATCTTTTCTATAGATGTTCAGATAGTGTGATCCGACGGTGTATTCCAGAGGAAGAACAGAAGGATGTGTTGTGGCATTGTCATGGTTCTGCATATGGTGGACATTTTGCAGGTGAGAGAACTGCAGCAAAAGTTTTGATGAGTGGCTTCTACTGGCCCACTTTGTACAAGGATGCAAAGAAGTTTGTGGAGGCATGTGACAACTGTCAGAGAACTGGGAATATTTCTAGGCGACATGAAATGCCGTTGAACAATATCCAGGAAGTGGAGATCTTTGATGTTTGGGGTATGGATTTTATGGGACCTTTCCCTTCTTCCTACTCTAACAAGTATATATTGGTGGCAGTTGATTATGTTTCCAAATGGGTTGAGGCTATAGCTACACCAACCAATGATTCCAGGGTGGTGATTGCTTTTCTGAGAAAGAATATATTTTCAAGATTTGGAGTCCCTAGAGCTATCATTAGTGATGGGGGCACTCATTTTGATAATAGGATGGTGGAGTATGCCTTGGCTAAGTATGGAGTGAGGCACAAAATAAGCACTCCATATCACCCACAGACTTGTGGTCAGGTTGAGATTTCCAACAGGGAATTGAAGAGAATATTGGAGAAGACTGTTGGGAATGCTAGGACCCAGTGGTCCAAGAAACTTGATGACACCTTATGGGCATACAGGACCGCTTTCAAAACTCCTATTGGGATGTCTCCATTTCAGTTGCTGTTTGGAAAAGCATGCCATTTGCCAGTTGGATTGGAGCACAAGGCTTTGTGGGCTGTGAGATATCTGAATTTTGATTCCAAAGCAGCGGGACAGAAAAGATTATTACAACTGGATGAATTGGATGAGTTTCGTTTGTCTGCTTATGAAAGTGCCAGTTTGTATAAGGAAAAGACAAAGCTATGGCATGATAGGAAGATCACACCTAGAGACTTCAAGGTAGGGGATCAAGTACTTCTGTTCAATTCCAGGTTGAAGCTGTTCCCAGGGAAGTTAAAGTCTAGATGGTCTGGACCGTTTGTGGTAAAGGATATGAAACCATATGGGGCTGTAGAAATCAGTTCTTTGGATTCGGACAGAAGTTTTACAGTCAATGGTCAACGATTGAAGTTATATGTTGGAAGTGCTGTGGATAGGCAACTACTGACAGTTGCTCTATTAGAGGTAAAATAGATCATAACCGTCAGGCTCGTGACGTTAAACAAGCGCTGAGTGGGAGGCAACCCACTGTACTAGGTATGTAATTCCATGTTCATACCATATCCATAAGAGGAAGAAGAAAAGGAGAAATTTTTTTTTTTTTGAAAAATCAAAGAGAAATTTTTTGCTATGTGCTGGGCGCTAAAACGTCAACCATGACCGTTTTAGCGTCCCCAGAGTTCCATCATTATGAAACTCTCTGGTTGTGCGCGCTAAGACGTTCATTATGAGCGTTTTAGCGTTCACTGACAACACCAATCCATGCACTCTGGCCAACAGCGCTAAAACGCTAAGTCTTACCGTTTTAGCGCTGTGCTGCACAAAGTGTGTATTTTTCTCTGGACAAGGACGCTAAAACGCTGGTAAGCCAACGTTTTAGCGCCCTGTCACTAATTCGATATAACAGAGTTCCTCTTCTCTTTTCCTCTTCCATTCTTATACTTTGCCTCTGTTTTCCATAACGCACCCCTTATCTCCCATTTGTATCATCCATCTTCGTAGCTTCTTCCATATCTTCTCATCAACATCAAGGTATGTAACTCATCTCAATTCCTTTCATCTCACTTATCATATCTGAAGCATGCAATTATTGGGCATTTTCTAGGGCATTCACATGTTGATTGCCTGTATCTTCGAAGGATTGCATGTTGATTTAGTTTTATTGGTATTATTCTCCTGAACTTTTACTTTTGACTGGTATTTTGGGAATGAGACAACAAATCCAGTGAGTGTTGGTTCTCAGTTGTCTTCAAACAACAACCCAGCGTACACACACACAAGGTGTTCGTGGAAATGCCTGACCCAAAAATTGGCCTAGCGTCCCAACACACATTGGCTAGCGCTAAAACGCTCAGTGCGACCGTTTTAGCGCCCGTCCAGTTTTTACACACATTAAGGTCTAGCGCTAAAACGCTCAGTGCGACCGTTTTAGCGCCCGTCCAGTTTTTACACACGTTTAAGGCCAGGACGCTAAAACGCTCAGTACGACCGTTTTAGCGCCCAGGCCCTGTTTCATACAAAATTGAGGGTCTACATTATGGCATTGTGGGGTTGTAATTCATACATGTTTTGATCAAAATTCCCCACTACAAGAGTTCTAAATCTAGGATTGTGGAATTGGATTCATGATATGTAATTGTTTGACATTTGGACTGATTTTCTCTTGTTGTGTAGGTACAATGTCTTCTCCTTCTCAACCAGCTCCTGCTACAAAAGGGAAAAAGAGATTTAAGAAGCGAGCACGAGTGAATCAAGGAGGAGATACTGAAGCTGAGTTTACCCCACAGTTTGATGCTCACTTTTGGAAAAGTGAGGAACATGAGAAAAGGTATACTGACAAGACTTCCAAGAGGCCATTTGTTAGAGAAAGAAAATTTGTTCTAGAACAGGATGAATATCCCCAGTTTCAGTCTCAGCTGAAGACCAGGGATTGGGCAACTTTTGGAAGAATACTGGGTGATAGCAGTCCTAACATAGCAAGGGAATTCTTTGCTAATGCATTTAATGGAGATCAAGGAGGCCAGAGGACTTTCACTAGCTGGGTGAGGGGAAAGAAAGTGAAGTATGATGCTCACACTATCCAAAAGCTGCTGAAGATAAGGTTCTGTGACTATATCCACAATGCCAGTTGTGAGTTCAGGAGAAACTGGCAGAATATTGAAATTCCACCAAGGAGGAGTGACCCAAACTTTGACACCTGGACCAAGATGGGGGCAGCTGAGCCTATTTTGCAGACTATAGCCAAACCTGGTGAAACTTGGGAGTTAACCAAGGATAAGGTTGCTCCTAAGTTGATTTGGTTGAGGCATTTAAATGGTGAGGCTAGAGTCTGGTTTCACTTTGTAATCTCAAATGTCATGCCCTCTTCCAACCAGGCAGAGGTTATCCTGAAGAGAGCTGTCCTGATTCACACCATCATGACAAGGGCGAAGGTGGAACTTCCTATTCTCCTTCAGGACAGCATTTATGATATGGCTCACTCTGACAGTGACTCTGCTGCTTTGGGTCACTGTTCCTTGATTCAGTTGCTTTGTCAGAAAGCTGGTGTAGATGTTACTGATAATGGGGCACCAACTAAATTGCACCCTACAATTGATGCCGCCATGATAACAAAGCAATTGAAGATAGGAGGAGGGGAGGTCACAGGATTGACTCCTGGTAGGAAATCTACAACTCAGAGTGATGATGAATTTGAAGAGAGGCTAAGGACAGGGGAGCAATGGACGGTGAACACTGACTTCCGAATGAGACATTTGCGCAGGCGTCTCCGGTTTATGCAGTCCAGCCAGCACTCATTTCAGACATACATGGTGACGATGTTGAAATCTATATGTGAGGCTCAGGGCTTAGATGTTATTGATTATCAGCCTGCTGTATACCCTCATTCTGATGAGGAGGAAGCCTTTGAGGCAATGGCCCGGACTCACTATGCTGATCATGTGGATGGAGCTGCGCCTACTGATGGTGCTACATCTTCTCATGCTGCACCCACTCCAGAGAGACAGCCTGGTGTTGATGCTACTACCACAGAGACCACTGCTGCTGCTGCTGCTGATGCTGGTGCTATGGATGAGGACAGGGGTGTTGATCCTGAGTACAACCCCTTGCCTACTGTTGATCCAGGCTCATATTTGGTGTTTAGTGATGATGACGAGTCTACTGATTAGACTTCTCATTTTGTTTTTATACATTTTCTGTTTTATGGTTTTATTTTGGATATTTTTAGTTGATTGTGGTATTATTTTCATTTTGTATATTTGTTAGTACATTGAGATTCTCTGTTTGAATGATGCACTTTAAAATAGTACTGATGCTATTTGTTGATATGTGTATGTGTTTCAGAATTTGTCAACTGCTTTTTAGATTTAAATTAGTTGCTGGGGACAGCAACGTTTAAATCTGGGAATGGGGTGTGAATGAATGACATGATTATGGTGGAATCACACAGTTGATGATGACACACAGTTGATGAGCCACAAACAGGGAAACATCTCAATCCTTTCTTTTAAAATTCTTGTGAATATAGTTTTAGGTAGTTTAGGAAGTGTTTTATATGTACAAAGGTTGGATTTAGAGTTGAGATGATGTGAATTTTATGAGGATAGGATGATCAAAGTTTTACATGATGGATTAAACATTTGTTGATGCAATTTGAAATCCCTGCATATGTGCTAAATGATATGTTTGCATGACTCATGTTATGTGAGGAGTAGAGAGATCAGGTTGATGTATATAGAGGAATTCAAGCATGCACTCTGAACTGTGAGACATTGAGCCTATACAGAAATTTTTTTGTTCAGAGAGCACTTCACTGTATGAGTAACTCTAGAACTTGCCCTGTTTCTAACTTGAAATAGTTCATGGTTTGTAAAGTAGAGCTCATTGAGGCATTTTTCTTTTGAACCAAATTTTCTTATTGCATGGAAGCCTTAAGCCAGAATTTTTGTGATAAAACTAAGAGCCCTGCACTTATTCCAGATCCTAAATTTTCAGATTATGTGTTCAGATAAGGGGTAAGGAGGAAGGCTCTGTAGGAAAGGTGTTTCTGCAATGAACAAAAATAACAAAGTGCTTGGTTTGGAAAAGGAAAAGAAAAAGGAAATGAGGAAAAAGGGAAATCAAAACAACACAAAGTGTTGAAAGTT
>NW_026899287.1:0-78302 GCF_033153095.1 Gastrolobium bilobum
AATATAAAATTATAAAAAAAAAGTATTTTTCTTCTCAACCATAAAATGTTTTGTCTGTTTAAAAAAAGTATAGTTACAAATTAAATAATAGTTTAAAGTATTGGGGATCGTAAGAGATAAAAGATAAAAAATTAATTTTTCAAAAATATGTAAAATTAACACAAAAGAATTTAAATTTTAAATTTAAATAAAAAAGACATATAATTCTGTAAAAAATAAATTGTAAACATTTAATCACTATAAAAATGAATGGCCATTCAACGATCAGTGACCATCTAACTACTGCGTCGTAAAATGATGTTTGCCATTAAGTATTTATAGACTATTTAAAGGTTTTTCATTATTTTCTGCATGGAAAACTGTTAAGCTTATTAATAATATTTATTATTATGTCTATTGGGTGAAAATATTTAATATTTAATATTTAAATTTTAAACTTTTTAAATTTGAATTTTGAACTTGGTATGTGGGAAAAGAGTTCAGTATTTAATGTTTCTGAAATTCGAAAATATATATATATATATATATAATAATTTTAAATTTACTATAAAATTATAGATCAAATGAAAAAATATTTAAAATTATAAAAATAAATCTATAGTTTTTAAAAAATAAAAATGCAAAGAAAAATAAGAAATGACACCTTTATACTATAAAAGATAATAAATAAAAAATTTAAATAAAAAATATAATACAAAAAGAGAAAAAATTCGAACAAGATTTTTTAAAAAAAAAAATTAGAATAGAAATCATAAATTAAAAGATAATAAAATTAATTTTTCAAATAATATCTATAATTCATAAAAAAATAACATCTATCATTCTGTAAAAAATAAAATATAAAAATTCAATTACTATAAAAATGAATGACCATTAAGTTACCAGCGACCATCCAACTCCTGTATCATAAAAAGATGTTTGTCATTAAGTATTTTACAATCTATTTTAATGTTTCTCATTACTTTTTGCATGAAAAATTGTTAAGCCTATTAATAATATTAATTATTATGTCTATTGAGTGGAAAAATATTTAATGTGTATAATTTAAACTTTTTAAATTTGAATTTTTAACTTGATAGGTGGGAAAAAAAGTATAATCCAAAAATTGGAATTATCAAAAATTGGAATTATAAAAAATCGGAATTTAATTAAACAGAGAAAAAAAAATGATTACACATAAGGAAATAAATTTCAAAAGTACTACTTATTAAATCCTACATTATATATATGTGTGTACGTGTGTGTGCGCGCACGCGTTTAAAATTTTATAATATTATTTATGAATGGACAAATAAATTGCTTAAATAAATAAATAAAAATTGAAAAATATTTTTTCAATTGTAATTATATTTAATTTTAAAAAGATATATGTGAATTTAAAATATAAATCACGCATAACTTATTATTTTTAACATCTTTAATATTTTAATTAAGTATAATAAAAGAATATTAGTGAATAAAATATAGTATTGAACCAGTGTTGTTAAACCCGGACCGGGCATCAACCTGGTCGGGGTACTGGGTCACTGGTTGGACCGTTGGGTATCTGGTCGAACCGGTTGACCCGGTTATTTATATTATATGTATATATATAAATAGGAAGAATCAGCATCTGGGTGCACCTTGAGAAACTTTAATTATTCCCGCTCACTGGATGCATATGTAAAGATTTCAAAAAAAATCCCAAATCTTGAAAAATGAACACAGTAGCTCTTCTACCTGATCAGTGTATGCATATGTAAAGATTTTCTTTTGTTTGGATGGTGTAGCAACATATAACCCAAGCTAATACCATCAATATCAGCAAACTTTACGGACTGATTTCGTAAACAGTTTTATTTTTTTTCACTTATTGCGTGATTTTTCATTTTTGTAAAATTTTTATTTTGTTTTTATTTTTCTTACTCTGATCCGGACCGGTTCACAAAACCCAGAGGGTCAACGGGACCCGGTAAAAACCCGGCGAGTCGTGCGGATCATTGGGGGTTGATTACTTGTCCGGTCCAAAAGCTGACCCAAACCGGGTCACCCAACTGGGTTACCGGAATCCGGGTTGACCCGGCCGGGTCGGGTCGGGTTTAATAACACTGTATTGAACTATTGATGTTTTTTGAACTATTTAATCATTTTTTATGATTAATATCATTTTTTTTATGATTAATATCTTATTACTTTTTTAAATTTCAAAATTCAAACTTGATATATGTGGGAAAAGAGTTCAACATTATTTGGTGGTAAGTATTTTTATTTATATCCCACTAATTTTTTGAAATTCGATTTTTAAATTGATATACGTGGAAAAAGAGTTAAACATTTTTTAGTGGCATACAGCTGTATTAATTTCTCACTACTTTCTACATGGGAATTGTTAAGTATATTTATAATAGCAACTATGATAATGCCTTTAATACCCAAAGTAATGTAAAATGAAAGTTATTGTATGACCATGAGGCATCATGGAACCAGCAGCATCTTCACCACCTTAATTTACCAACCATCGCTCATATTACCAGCAATCAGGTTTATCATATATTCTTTTGCATTCTATTTGTCGACCTTTTCATTATTTGTCTCTTTTTAACTCCAAACCCCAAATTAATGCGAAATTTTTTCTAATTTGTTTCGGAAATTAATTCATAACACGACAATTAGGTAATTGTAAATGATCAGTTCCACAATATAACTAGTTTTTCTGATATAAGGGTTTGTAATTTATATATTTTTTATTCTTTATTTATTCAATATTAAATTAGTTGATGTTATTTAGATTATTATATATATCAATAAATGAAAAGACTTCTTGTGAGAAACATTTTTGAACTGATTAAGCTAATGAGGTGTAAAATCATTGAATATAAACGGATTTTTATTCAACATGCACTAAAATTTGTGAAAAAAACAAAATTTGAAATGAATGTCACTATATTTTTAGGCACTCTTGCGATGTGTCAAATCTTATATTCTTTTGTCATAAGTAAATAAATAAATTATTTTAATCAGCATCAACATATTTGTTAATGCTGATTTGTATCTATTATTTTAATCTAATTCTATTATTGATTGAAAAATAAATAAATTAAAAATTAAAAAGGTAAACTACTAAAATATTAATGAGCATATGAATGTCTTAGATCATTCAGCATCTTTGGGATTGGAAACTTTTGGGCACCTCTTGGGTGATTTGGGAGAGACCAAGAGCTCTCGAATTCTCTTGGAATAGCTTTTCCTTTTTCTTGTTATTTTACAATTCTTCTTCATATCTGTTGCTGTAATCTTGCTCTATTTTACTTTTATGAGTTGTATTTCAGTTGAATCAATTATTATCAATATAATTTTTCATGTATGTAAAAGCGCTAATATTATATCCAAGAACATGAGAAAGTAAAAGCATTGGAATGTTTATCTATTAAAGTTATTTGTAGAATTGTAATTCATAAAATCATTATTTACAATCAATTGTCCTTGAGGCTAAGAGTAAAGGGAATAGCAAACATCGAAATTCAGGCATCTAATTTACTGATTATTCGGATACAATGAAGCCGTTCATCTTGTTTGATAAATATGAACTATATGATTCTTATATAGTAACTATACAATAGTCTTGACTTATGTACAACTCTTGTCATTTTGCGTGACCATGGGGAATCAAATGATAAAAATGACAATATTTAGGTTGACAAGTGCAAACACACACGCACAAAAGCATAAATAGGTGCATACTACACAATTCAGAAATAGTTCTATCCAATTCCATTACAGAATCATAATATCCAAATAAAGATGACCCTGTAAATTTAATAAGGCAGCTGCTGAGTAGTAGTGGGACGGAGAATCGGATAACATCGCCCAATCCATGCTTCTCCACCATCAACATTAAAGGTACTATGACCCCAATAACTGGGGAAATCAGTACGTAAAGAAGAGTGGTGATTGTAATTCCAAACACTAAAATCAAAAATGAAAAAATCGGATGCATGTCCTCTTTTCTCAAATACACCGACAGAATCAAGATCATGTAGTGTAAGTAAACGGCCGCGAACACAAAGCCTACGAGGAACGGATACTGTTCATGGAATTCCTTCCCAACTTCAGAAGTGATAAATACAAATAACAAAACGACATCACCAATCATTTTTCCCACGTACTTCCCCATATTGCCACTGAATTCGTTAGATAAAAAGATGAATAAGAACAATGTTAAAGAAGATTAAAATGATATATGTTGGCTAGGGTTTCAATGGAGAAAATTAGAGAAGAAAAGTTACGAAACTAAGGAAGAAGATGTGCTATATATATATATATATATGTTGCGCCTCATTAACCTAAGACTAGGTCAAATCACCACCCTCATCAAATCTCAATCTTATTGGACAATTTCCTTAATTTTATCCAATCAATCCAATTGATTAGTTTTTCATATTTCAGCCAATTAATTTAATTAATTGATTTCCTTAATTTTGGTCAATCAATCCAATTTATTTGTTTCCCCAATCTTATTGGACAACCAGCAGGGGTTGAATTTTGAATTTGAAATTTGAATTTAAATATAATCATTAATTTAGATTTAATAAGGATGGAGAAAATAAAGGAAACCAATCAATTAGATGGATTGACCAAAATTAAGGAAACCAATTAATTTAATATTGAATAAATAAAGAATATAACTTTCATGAGCGATGGTTGGTAAATTAAGGTGGTGAAGATGCTGCTGGTTCCATGATGCCTCATGGTCATACAATAACTTTCATTTTACATTACTGTGGGTATTAAAGGCATTATCATAGTTGCTATTATAAATATACTTAACAATTCCCATGTAGAAAGTAGTGAGAAATTAATACAGCTGTATGCCACTAAAAAATGTTTATCTCTTTTTCCACGTATATCAATTTAAAAATCGAATTTCAAAAAATTAGTGGGATATAAATAAAAATACTTACCACCAAATAATGTTGAACTCTTTTCCCACATATATCAAGTTTGAATTTTGAAATTTAAAAAAGTAATAATATATTAATCATAAAAAATGATATTAATCATAAAAAATGATTAAATAGTTCAAAAAACATCAATAGTTCAATACAGTGTTATTAAACCGGACCCGACCCGGCCGGGTCAACTTGGATTCTGGTAACCCAGTTCAAAAAAGCTATTCTCTTGGAATAGCTTTTCCTTTTTCTTGTTATTTTACAATTCTTCTTCATATCTGTTGCTGTAATCTTGCTCTATTTTACTTTTATGAGTTGTGTTTCAGTTGAATCAATTATTATCAATATAATTTTTCATTTATGTAAAAGCGTTAATATTATATCCAAGAACATGAGAAAGTAAAAGCATTGGAATGTTTATCTATTAAAGTTATTTGTAGAATTGTAATTCATAAAATCATTATTTACAATCAATTGTCCTTGAGGCTAAGAGTAAAGGGAATAGCAAACATCGAAATTCAGGCATCTAATTTACTGATTATTCAGATACAATGAAGCTGTTCATCTTGTTTGATAAATATGAACTATATGATTCTTATATAGTAACTATACAATAGTATTGACTTATGTACAACTCTTGTCATTTTGCGTGACCATGGGGAATCAAATGATAAAAATGACAATATTTAGGTTGACAAGTGCAAACACACACGCACAAAAGCATAAATAGGTGCATACTACACAATTCAGAAATAGTTCTATCCAATTCCATTACAGAATCATAATATCCAAATAAAGATGACCCTGTAAATTTAATAAGGCAGCTGCTGAGTAGTAGTGGGACGGAGAATCGGATAACATCGCCCAATCCATGCTTCTCCACCATCAACATTAAAGGTACTATGACCCCAATAACTGGGGAAATCAGTACGTAAAGAAGAGTGGTGATTGTAATTCCAAACACAAAAATCAAAAATGAAAAATCGGATGCATGTCCTCTTTTCTCAAATACACCGACAGAATCAAGATCATGTAGTGTAAGTAAACGGCCGCGAACACAAAGCCTACGAGGAACGGATACTGTTCATGGAATTCCTTCCCAACTTCAGAAGTGATAAATACAAATAACAAATCGACATCACCAATCATTTTTCCCACGTACTTCCCCATATTGCCACTGAATTCGTTAGATAAAAAGATGAATAAGAACAATGTTAAAGAAGATTAAAATGATATATGTTGGCTAGGGTTTCAATGGAGAAAATTAGAGAAGAAAAGTTACGAAACTAAGGAAGAAGATGTGCTATATATATATATATAAATGTTGTGCCTCATTAACCTAAGACTAGGTCAAATCACCACCCTCATCAAATCTCAATCTTATTGGACAATTTCCTTAATTTTATCCAATCAATCCAATTGATTAGTTTTTCATATTTCAGCCAATTAATTTAATTAATTGATTTCCTTAATTTTGGTCAATCAATCCAATTTATTTGTTTCCCCAATCTTATTGGACAACCAGCAGGGGTTGAATTTTGAATTTGAAATTTGAATTTAAATATAATCATTAATTTAGATTTAATAAGGATGGAGAAAATAAAGGAAACCAATCAATTAGATGGATTGACCAAAATTAAGGAAACCAATTAATTTAATATTGAATAAATAAAGAATATAACTTTCATGAGCGATGGTTGGTAAATTAAGGTGGTGAAGATGCTGCTGGTTCCATGATGCCTCATGGTCATACAATAACTTTCATTTTACATTACTGTGGGTATTAAAGGCATTATCATAGTTGCTATTATAAATATACTTAACAATTCCCATGTAGAAAGTAGTGAGAAATTAATACAGCTGTATGCCACTAAAAAATGTTTATCTCTTTTTCCACGTATATCAATTTAAAAATCGAATTTCAAAAAATTAGTGGGATATAAATAAAAATACTTACCACCAAATAATGTTGAACTCTTTTCCCACATATATCAAGTTTGAATTTTGAAATTTAAAAAAGTAATAATATATTAATCATAAAAAAAATGATATTAATCATAAAAAATGATTAAATAGTTCAAAAAACATCAATAGTTCAATACAGTGTTATTAAACCGGACCCGACCCGGCCGGGTCAACTTGGATTCTGGTAACCCAGTTCAAAAAAGCTATTCTCTTGGAATAGCTTTTCCTTTTTCTTGTTATTTTACAATTCTTCTTCATATCTGTTGCTGTAATCTTGCTCTATTTTACTTTTATGAGTTGTGTTTCAGTTGAATCAATTATTATCAATATAATTTTTCATTTATGTAAAAGCGTTAATATTATATCCAAGAACATGAGAAAGTAAAAGCATTGGAATGTTTATCTATTAAAGTTATTTGTAGAATTGTAATTCATAAAATCATTATTTACAATCAATTGTCCTTGAGGCTAAGAGTAAAGGGAATAGCAAACATCGAAATTCAGGCATCTAATTTACTGATTATTCAGATACAATGAAGCTGTTCATCTTGTTTGATAAATATGAACTATATGATTCTTATATAGTAACTATACAATAGTATTGACTTATGTACAACTCTTGTCATTTTGCGTGACCATGGGGAATCAAATGATAAAAATGACAATATTTAGGTTGACAAGTGCAAACACACACGCACAAAAGCATAAATAGGTGCATACTACACAATTCAGAAATAGTTCTATCCAATTCCATTACAGAATCATAATATCCAAATAAAGATGACCCTGTAAATTTAATAAGGCAGCTGCTGAGTAGTAGTGGGACGGAGAATCGGATAACATCGCCCAATCCATGCTTCTCCACCATCAACATTAAAGGTACTATGACCCCAATAACTGGGGAAATCAGTACGTAAAGAAGAGTGGTGATTGTAATTCCAAACACAAAAATCAAAAATGAAAAATCGGATGCATGTCCTCTTTTCTCAAATACACCGACAGAATCAAGATCATGTAGTGTAAGTAAACGGCCGCGAACACAAAGCCTACGAGGAACGGATACTGTTCATGGAATTCCTTCCCAACTTCAGAAGTGATAAATACAAATAACAAATCGACATCACCAATCATTTTTCCCACGTACTTCCCCATATTGCCACTGAATTCGTTAGATAAAAAGATGAATAAGAACAATGTTAAAGAAGATTAAAATGATATATGTTGGCTAGGGTTTCAATGGAGAAAATTAGAGAAGAAAAGTTACGAAACTAAGGAAGAAGATGTGCTATATATATATATATAAATGTTGCGCCTCATTAACCTAAGACTAGGTCAAATCACCACCCTCATCAAATCTCAATCTTATTGGACAATTTCCTTAATTTTATCCAATCAATCCAATTGATTAGTTTTTCATATTTCAGCCAATTAATTTAATTAATTGATTTCCTTAATTTTGGTCAATCAATCCAATTTATTTGTTTCCCCAATCTTATTGGACAACCAGCAGGGGTTGAATTTTGAATTTGAAATTTGAATTTAAATATAATCATTAATTTAGATTTAATAAGGATGGAGAAAATAAAGGAAACCAATCAATTAGATGGATTGACCAAAATTAAGGAAACCAATTAATTTTATTGAATAAATAAAGAATATCTTTCATGAGCGATGGTTTGTAAATTAAGGTGGTTTTGGTTCCATGATGCCTCATTCATACAATAACTTTCTTTACATTCTTGTTATTTTACAATTCTTCTTCATATCTGTTGCTGTAATCTTGCACTATTTTACTTTTATGAGTTGTGTTTCAGTTGAATCAATTATTATCAATATAATTTTTCATGTATGTAAAAGCGCTAATATTATATCCAAGAACATGAGAAAGTAAAAGCATTGGAATGTTTATCTATTAAAGTTATTTGTAGAATTGTAATTCATAAAATCATTATTTACAATCAATTGTCCTTGAGGCTAAGAGTAAAGGGAATAGCAAACATCGAAATTCAGGCATCTAATTTACTGATTATTCGGATACAATGAAGCCGTTCATCTTGTTTGATAAATATGAACTATATGATTCTTATATAGTAACTATACAATAGTCTTGACTTATGTACAACTCTTGTCATTTTGCGTGACCATGGGGAATCAAATGATAAAAATGACAATATTTAGGTTGACAAGTGCAAACACACACGCACAAAAGCATAAATAGGTGCATACTACACAATTCAGAAATAGTTCTATCCAATTCCATTACAGAATCATAATATCCAAATAAAGATGACCCTGTAAATTTAATAAGGCAGCTGCTGAGTAGTAGTGGGACGGAGAATCGGATAACATCGCCCAATCCATGCTTCTCCACCATCAACATTAAAGGTACTATGACCCCAATAACTGGGGAAATCAGTACGTAAAGAAGAGTGGTGATTGTAATTCCAAACACTAAAATCAAAAATGAAAAAATCGGATGCATGTCCTCTTTTCTCAAATACACCGACAGAATCAAGATCAGGTAGTGTAAGTAAACGGCCGCGAACACAAAGCCTACGAGGAACGGATACTGTTCATGGAATTCCTTCCCAACTTCAGAAGTGATAAATACAAATAACAAAACGACATCACCAATCATTTTTCCCACGTACTTCCCCATCTTGCCACTGAATTCGTTAGATAAAAAGATGAATAAGAACAATGTTAAAGAAGATTAAAATGATATATGTTGGCTAGGGTTTCAATGGAGAAAATTAGAGAAGAAAAGTTACGAAACTAAGGAAGAAGATGTATATATATATATATATATATATATATATATATATATATATATATATAGAATATGTATATATATATATATATATGTTGCGCCTCATTAACCTAAGACTAGGTCAAATCACCACCCTCATCAAATCTCAATCTTATTGGACAATTTCCTTAATTTTATCCAATCAATCCAATTGATTAGTTTTTCATATTTCAGCCAATTAATTTAATTAATTGATTTCCTTAATTTTGGTCAATCAATCCAATTTATTTGTTTCCCCAATTTTAGCCAACTAATTTAATTAATTGGTTTCCTTATTTTTGGTCAATCAATCCAATTGCTTTGTTTCCCCAATTTCAGCCAATTAATTTAATTAATTGGTTTCCTTAATTTTGGTCAATCCATCTAATTGATTGGTTTCCTTTATTTTCTCCATCCTTATTAAATCTAAATTAATGATTATATTTATTCAAATTTCAAATTCAAAATTCAAAATTAGAATTCAAATTAATTTTATTAATTTAACATTTCAATTAATTAGGTTACATCATGGATCAAGTCCAAGTTGACCCATGATGCCACCTATTCTCTCTTGGCCCAATATGTTGGCTTTTCCAACTTAAGCCATTATGCCTTATTGGGCTCAAATCACATATGCTAGAATTCAAGACAACTCAAGGTGTTTGCGTGTGACCCATCAGGCCCAACATAGCCACTGACATAAATGGGCTTGGGCCCATTAGGCCCAATCCATCTAATGACAACACAGAGCACTAGCAATGCTTTGTTGTCCCAGAGCTAGTTGAGTTCATTGAATGATCAACCTGTTATACCTATTTGGTTACCGTATAAATTGTCCTTTCGTCCCGGTTATCCGTCCCATTGACCTAGGTCAAGGAAAACCTATCAACCCCTGCTGTCTAGGGTTAGCTTTTGCCGAAAGAGGAAATCTTCATTTACGAACTCTAAAGAGTGAGCCATCTCATGACTCCTTTACTATGCATAGATTCCTGAGTCCCGTAATGTCATCCCGGTTTCACCGGTCTATGGATAACCTAATCTCTCACAGAGATTGACGAATTTCTTTAGCTTGTCACACTAGCCCCGAGTCCTGAGGGCATGCCAAGAGTATACCTACGAGTCTCCATGTTTCAAGCAGAAGAGATATACAATCAAAGCAAGTCTTCCAGAGCACAGGTCTATATGACAACTTCAGGTATAAGGAAAGACACACCCAAATAATAAGTGACATTACTTATTGATACTATCTGTGAGATTTCCTTGTAGTGTCTCTTTGTGGGTCAGTTCAGTGCGAGCTATTCTCCAATAGGTCCATCCACGAGTCATCTAAGACATCGCCATGTTTGTAGCTCACGAGGACTCTACCTTGCATCTCCATGCAAGTAGCTGAGTCGTGCTAGTCTTACCCGAGATCACTAATGCCATTATCAGTATCTTTAGACTAGCAACATATTTCTGGCAATGGACGTGTGGTGTTATTGAGCCCTTATGATCGTGATCCCTATCACAAATCCTCAATGTGACACCCGTTCTATTCCAAGGGCTTTATCCAGTTACTCATATTCAATATTTGAGACATGCAATATGAAACAAGATAAATAATGCTTTTATTCATAAAATTTATTCATAACAAATAAAGAAGTACATGGGTCCATCTGACTCTCAGATTGTCTCTAGGACACCTATGTACTAACAGCTTTTTAGGCACCATCTCAAAATTCAACATGGTAAAAATTTCTCTTATATCTTAAAGTCCTTCTATTTTCTCTCTTTAATGTCTGCAAGAGCAAAATGAGCTTTCCCTTCTATTCTTCATGTCCATACATAATTTATTTCGTATTGTCTTTGTTGTTCTTTAATTTATGTCTTTTCTTGATAGATACGCTTACCGTGATGGTGGCAGTGATGAGTTGGATATGGATGATACTACTTTGACCCTCATAAAACCACCTTTTATTTCTTCAAAGAATGTTCGAAGTGTGCTAGATGTTAGACCAGTGCAACCCAACAACGTAGTTTCAAAGCAATTTTTCTTTTAGGAATTTTTTTGCTTTAATTATCACTATTAATTTATGCTTGTACTTTTTTTATTTTTGTTTGTGCCTATTGTATAAGTGGCTAGCCTAATTCAATGTAATTATGCATTGGAAAGCTTTGTTTTGCATGCTCATATTGAGAATATGAACTAGAAGAGAAATTGGTGGCTCTTCAATTCCAAAATTTAATATAGGCATATGAAACTTTTTATCTTTTAATTAAATTTATCATAATTAGCCTTGAAACCAACATCCTTAAAAAAGTGAATATTCCAGAATGTTTTTTCTAAAAAAATTCGAATATATAATACAAAAAGACAAGAGAATTTCGTACAAGTAATTTTTTTTAAAATATTTGACATAAACATTTTAAATATATGTGTATAACTAATTTAAAAAAATATAAAATTATAAAAAAAAGTATTTTTCTTCTCAACCATAAAATGTTTTGTCTGTTTAAAAAAAGTATAGTTACAAATTAAATAATAGTTTAAAGTATTGGGGATCGTAAGAGATAAAAGATAAAAAAATTAATTTTTCAAAAATATGTAAAATTAACACAAAAGAATTTAAATTTTAAATTTAAATAAAAAAGACATATAATTCTGTAAAAAATAAATTGTAAACATTTAATCACTATAAAAATGAATGGCCATTCAACGATCAGTGACCATCTAACTACTGCGTCGTAAAATGATGTTTGCCATTAAGTATTTATAGACTATTTAAAGGTTTTTCATTATTTTTTGCATGGAAAACTGTTAAGCTTATTAATAATATTTATTATTATATCTTTTGGGTGAAAATATTTAATATTTAATATTTAAATTTTAAACTTTTTAAGTTTGAATTTTGAACTTGGTATGTGCGAAAAGAGTTCAGTATTTAATGTTTCTGAAATGCGAAAATATAAATATACATAATAATTTTAAATTTACTATAAAATTATAGATCAAATGAAAAAATATTTAAAATTATAAAAATAAATCTATAGTTTTTAAAAAATAAAAATGCAAAGAAAAATAAGAAATGACACCTTTATACTATAAAAGAAAATAAATAAAAAATTTAAATAAAAAATATAATACAAAAAGAGAAAATATTAGAACAAGATTTAAAAAATAAAAATAAATTAGCATAGAAATCATAAATTAAATGATAATAAAATTAATTTTTCAAATAATATCTAAAATTCATAAAAAAATAACATCTATCATTCTGTAAAAAATAAAATATTAAAATTCAATTACTATAAAAATGAATGAGCATTAAGTTACCTGCGACCATCCAACTCCTGTATCATAAAAAGATGTTTGTCATTAAGTATTTTACAATCTATTTTAATGTTTCTCATTACTTTTTGCATGAAAAATTGTTAAGCCTATTAATAATATTAATTATTATGTCTATTGAGTGGAAAAATATTTAATGTGTATAATTTAAACTTTTTAAATTTGAATTTTTAACTTGATAGGTAGGAAAAAAAGTATAATCCAAAAATTGGAATTATCAAAAATTGGAATTATAAAAAATCGAAATTTCATTAAACAGATAAAAAAAATGATTACACATAAGGAAATAAATTTCAAAAGTACTACTTATTAAATCCTGCATTATATATATGTGTGTACGTGTGTGTGCGCGCACGCGTTTAAAATTTTATAATATTATTTATGAATGGATGATGAACCCTTAGTTCATCAGGTTTTTAAGCATGAATTAATATCAATTTGTGTGATTAAATGGATGGAAAAGAGGTTAATGTCCTGGAAATCTCTCAAAAACAAGTTCTGAAGCTTATGTTGAAAATTTACATTGTTTTTGTAGGGAAATGAAGCTCAAGAAGCAAAAGAGAGAAGGAAGAAGATTCTGAAGAATGGGAAAATTCTATGTGTTAGGCGCTAAAACGCCCAAAACTGAGAGTTTTAGCGCCCAAGACAGTTAAAAGCAGTTGAGCATCCGTCAAGGTTGAGTGCTAAAACGTCCAGAAATGAGAGTTTTAGCGCTCATGTCAGTTTTCAGTTGTAATTTGTAAATTATAAAAGGACAAGGGGCCTTCACATTCTGACAGATTCCAGATATCAGATCCAATCTATCATATCTCATTCTGACTTTTCCCATCACACTAGGAGAAGGGAGATCAGATCAGGTCTTTCATAGATCTGATCTGACTCCTCATTTTCTCTGAATTTCCAAATTCTTTAGGATTAGTTCTTGTAATAGTTAGTATTTCCTATGTAATTGTACTTGGAGATTGAAGACTCAACTATCATGTCAATGGAGTTTGATCTTTCTTCTCTTGTTTGTATTTCAATTATGTCTTAGGAGAGTTCTTTGTAGTCTAATTCAATGGAACTCAAGTTTGAATTTATGAATGGTTAATTAGATGTTTTGTTTATCTATTATGTGATTGTATGAAGTTGTCTTGATTAATTCTTCATGTTGAGGAATAGTGTAGAACAGACATGTTTACATTGTTTCTCTATTTTTGACAACTTCATCATCAGTGTTCTAGTAGTCAAGGGATTGATGCTAGGATTCTGATGTGATCTTAAGACCTTAGTAATTAATGCATGTATTAAGAAAGGAATCACCAAGGGATTGGGGTTTCTGATTAATGTGTCTATCAGGGTAGTAAAGGATTACATCTTGAGATGATAAGAAAAAGGTTGATCAACATCACAAAGTAGATAATTCATAATGGAAATTGGTTCATCTATAAATTCATGTTTGAGGGAAAATGACATCTGACTACTTGTTTACATTATAATTTACATTTTATTTATTTATCAAGTTTTAATTCAATTCAGTGTAGTTTCTGGTGACAAGAAATCTATGCAATCTATGAACTTTTGTTTGATTCAACTCAAGTACATATGGTTAGTCAGTGCTTGACACAAATCCTCGTGGGAACGATCTTTACTCATCATTTTATTACTTGTACGACTAGTGCACTTGCTAAAACGTCCAACAAGTTTTTGGCGCCGTTGCCGATGATTTGTTCTTCAACATTGACAGACACCATTGATATTTGAGATTGAATCTTTTATTTTTCAGCAATTTAAATTTATGTTTGAATTTTTGTTCTTTCTGGTCCAGAGCGCTAAAACGTTCAGACGTGACCGTTTTAGCGCGATGCGACGCACATCAATGTGCACATGTCTCTGGAGACCAGCGCTAAAACGCTTGATTTCAACGTTTTAGCACTGGTCCCCTCATATGATTTACATGTTTCTGGGTAGTTTTCTCTTTGTTTTATTTTGCTGTTAGTTTAGTTTTGTAATTCAGTTAAGTACATTGGGATATTCACTATTTTTGCATGATGCACATTATGATAGTATGATGCTATTGGTTTATAAATGAATGTGTTTCAGTGATCCATTGTTGTTTCAGATTTGAATTAGTTGCTGGGGACAACAACGTTTAAATCTGGGAATTGGGTGTGAATGAATGGCATGCAAACATCATGGAGATGTCACACAAATTGATGAGCCAAAACAGGGAAATATCTCAATCTTTTTCTTTCTGTTTTTAAGTTTTCTGTGTGATTTAGATTTTAGCTGTAATATTGAATTTGGATTTCAGATGTGATATGGAATTCCATGAGGATTTGACTGATCAAAGTTTTATATGATTGATCAAATTAAAGGATATAATCTTATACCTTGCATGTTGAGCTTAAATGAAATGATTGCATGACTCATTCAATGTGTAAGAGTAGAAAGATTAGTTTTGATGCATATAGAGAAAGTCAAGCATGCACTCTGAACTGTGAGGAAATTGAGCCTATACAGAAAATTTTGTTCAGAGAGCACTTCGCTGCATGAATAGCTCTAGAACTTGCCCTGTTTCTTGCTTGAAATGGTTGATGATGTGTAGGGTAGAGGCATTTCCTTCTTGAACCAGAAAGTCAAATGGCCAACCTTTAAGTTCCAATTGCATGAAACACTTGAGCCTAGCCTGTTGTCTATCAAGCCAAGAACCACATTTATTCCAATCCTTCAGATTAAAAGTTTCAGATAAGTGATAAGGGATGGAGTGTTCTGTGGGGAGGAAAGTGTTTTTGCAATAAGTGAATGCAAGGTGTTGGAAACATAAGAAAGAAAGAAGGAAAAGAAAGAAAAGGTTGTGAAACACACAGTGTTTGGAAGAGACAGAGGGAAGTATTCTGAAAGAAAAAAAAAATTTGTTAAAGACACAAAGTGTCAGGAAGAAAAGGAGGAAGAAAGGTTCAAAGAAAAGAACAAGGAATGAAAAGGAAGAAAGTTGAGGGAATTAGGAAGAAATTGATTAATTACTGTGAATTCCCTCTTATCTGAATCTGATTCATTTGATCAGAACTTACCCTTTCACAGAAATCCTTACCTTTAGTCAAGCCACACACCAAGCCTCATTGCTAATCATACCAAAACCTTTTTGATCTACCTTATGGATCATTGTTACTATGAATAGTGAGAAGATGGGCAAGCCTATGGTAGTTTGAGTGCAGTGAAGAGTGAGTGATAAGTACATCCTTAAACACTAGTGCGCAAGAGTGTTAAAATTCTCATAATTTTTGAGAAGTTCCTAGTGAGGGGGTGTTGTTGTTTGGAAGTCTCTGTATATCATCTTTATTGATCTGTTGAAAAGTCACAAATGATGTTGGGCAAATCATAGGAAATAAGAGATTGCATGGTTATAATTTTGTATCATGAAATGTTGATCTTTTGTTAATTGAAGTCCATCCTCATGAATTTCATCTGTAAAGAATCTCAAGTCCTTCTTTGTTTTAATTCATTGTTGAGGACAACAATGTTCAAATCTTGGAATTGTGATGAACCCTTAGTTCATCAGGTTTTTAAGCTTGAATTAATATCAATTTGTGTGATTAAATGGATGGAAAAGAGGTTAATGTCCTGGAAATCTCTCAAATACAAGTTCTGAAGCTTATGATGAAAATTTACATTGTTTTTGTAGGGAAATGAAGCTCAAGAAGCAAAAGAGAGAAGGAAGAAGATTCTGAAGAATGGGAAAATTCTATGTGTTAGGCGCTAAAACGCCCAAAACTGAGAGTTTTAGCGCCCAAGACAGTTAAAAGCAGTTGGGCATCCGTCAAGGTTGAGCGCTAAAACGTCCAGAAATGAGAGTTTTAGCACCCATGTCAGTTTTCAGTTGTAATTTGTAAATTATAAAAGGACAAGGGGCCTTCACATTCTGACAGATTCCAGATATCAGATCCAATCTATCATATCTCATTCTGACTTTTCCCATCACACTAGGAGAAGGGAGATCAGATCAGGTCTTTCATAGATCTGATCTGACTCCTCATTTTCTCTGAATTTCCAAATTCTTTAGGATTAGTTCTTGTAATAGTTAGTATTTCCTATGTAATTGTACTTGGAGATTGAAGACTCAACTATCATGTCAATGGAGTTTGATCTTTCTTCTCTTGTTTGTATTTCAATTATGTCTTAGGAGAGTCCTTTGTAGTCTGATTCAATGGAACTCAAGTTTGAATTTATGAATGGTTAATTAGATGTTTTGTTTATCTATTATGTGATTGTATGAAGTTGTCTTGATTAATTCTTCATGTTGAGGAATAGTGTAGAACAGACATGTTTACATTGTTTCTCTATTTTTGACAACTTCATCATCAGTGTTCTAGTAGTCAAGGGATTGATGCTAGGATTCTGATGTGATCTTAAGACCTTAGTAATTAATGCATGTATTAAGAAAGGAATCACCAAGGGATTGGGGTTTCTGATTAATGTGTCTATCAGGGTAGTAAGGGATTACATCTTGAGATGATAAGAAAAAGGTTGATCAACATCGCAAAGTAGATAATTCATAATGGAAATTGGTTCATCTATAAATTCATGTTTGAGGGAAAATGACATCTGACTACTTGTTTACATTATAATTTACATTTTATTTATTTATCAAGTTTTAATTCAATTCAATGTAGTTTCTGGGGACAAGAAATTTATGCAATCTATGAACTTTTGTTTGATTCAACTCAAGTACATATGGTTAGTCAGTGCTTGACACAAATCCTCTTGGGAACGATCTTTACTCATCATTTTATTACTTGTACGACTAGTGCACTTGCTAAACGTCCAACAATGGACAAATAAATTGCTTAAATAAATAAATAAAAATTGAAAAATATTTTTTCAATTGTAATTATATTTAATTTTAAAAAGATATATGTGAATTTAAAATATAAATCACGCATAACTTATTATTTTTAACATGTTTAATATTTTAATTAAGTATAATAAAAGAATATTAGTGAATAAAATATAGTATTGAACCAGTGTTGTTAAACCCGGACCGAGCATCAACCCGGTCCCGTTGGGTCACTGGTCGAACCGGTTGACCCGGTTATATATATATATATATAAATAGGAAGAATCAGCATCTGGGTGCACCTTGAGAAACTTTAATTATTCCCACTCACTAGATGCATATGTAAAGATTTCAAAAAAAATCCCAAATCATGAAAAATGAACACAGTAGCTCTTCTACCTGATCAGTGTATGCATATGTAAAGATTTTCTTTTGTTTGGATGGTGTAGCAACATATAACCCAAGCTAATACCATTAATATCAGCAAACTTTATGGACTGATTTCGTAAACAGTTTTATTTTTTTTCACTTATTGCGTGACTTTTTCATTTTTGTAAAATTTTTATTTTGTTTTTATTTTTCTTACGCTTATCCGGACCGGTTCACAAAACCCAGAGGGTCAACGAGACCCGGTAAAAACCCTTGGGCTATTATTTTAATCTAATTCTATTATTGATTGAAAAATAAATAAATTAAAAATTAAAAAGGTAAACTACTAAAATATTAATGAGCATATTAATGTCTTAGATCATTCAGCATCTTTGGGATTGGAAACTTTTGGGCACCTCTTGGGTGATTTGGGAGAGACCAAGAGCTCTCGAATTCTCTTGGAATAGCTTTTCCTTTTTCATGTTATTTTACAATTCTTCTTCATATCTGTTGTTGTAATCTTGCTCTATTTTACTTTTATGAGTTGTATTTCAGTTGAATCAATTATTCCAAACACTAAAATCAAAAATGAAAAAATCGGATGCATGTCCTCTTTTCTCAAATACACCGACAGAATAAAGATCAGGTAGTGTAAGTAAACGGCCGCGAACACAAAGCCTACGAGGAACGGATATTGTTCATGGAATTCCTTCCCAACTTCAGAAGTGATAAATACAAATAACAAAATGACATCACCAATCATTTTTCCCACGTACTTCCCCATCTTGCCACTGAATTCGTTAGATAAAAAGATGAATAAGAACAATGTTAAAGAAGATTAAAATGATATATGTTGGCTAGGGTTTCAATGGAGAAAATTAGAGAAGAAAAGTTACGAAACTAAGGAAGAAGATGTGCTATATATATATATATATATATATATATATCTGTGTGTGTGTGTTGCGCCTCATTAACCTAAGACTAGGTCAAATCACCACCCTCATCAAATCTCAATCTTATTGGACAATTTCCTTAATTTTATCCAATCAATCCAATTGATTAGTTTTTCATATTTCAGCCAATTAATTTAATTAATTGATTTCCTTAATTTTGGTCAATCAATCCAATTTATTTGTTTCCCCAATTTTAGCTAACTAATTTAATTAATTGGTTTTCTTATTTTTGGTCAATCAATCCAATTGCTTTGTTTCCCCAATTTCAGCCAATTAATTTAATTAATTAGTTTCCTTAATTTTGGTCATTCCATCTAATTGATTGGTTTCCTTTATTTTCTCCATTCTTTTTAAATCTAAATTAATGATTATATTTAAATTCAAAATTCAAAATTAGAATTCAAATTAATTTTATTAATTTAACATTTCAATTAATTAGGTTACATCATGGATCAAGTCCAAGTTGACCCATGATGCCACCTATTCTCTCTTGGCCCAATATGTTGGCTTTTCCAACTTAAGCCATTATGCCTTATTGGGCTCAAATCACATATGCTAGAATTCAAGACAACTCAAGGTGTTTGCGTGTGACCCATCAGGCCCAACATAGCCACTGACATAAATGGGCCAATTAGGCCCAATCCATCTAATGACAACACAAAGCACTAGCAATGCTTTGTTGTCCCAGAGCTAGTTGAGTTCATTGAATGATCAACCTGTTATACCTATTTGGTTACCGTATAAATTGTCCTTTCGTCCCGGTTATCCGTCCCATTGACCTAGGTCAAGGAAAACCTATCAACCCCTGCTGTCTAGGGTTAGCTTTTGCCGAAAGAGGAAATCTTCATTTACGAACTCTAAAGAGTGAGCCATCTCATGACTCTTTTACTATGCATAGATTCCTGAGTCCCGTAATGTCATCCCGGTTTCATCGGTCTATGGATAACCTAATCTCTCACAGAGATTGACGAATTTCTTTAGCTTGTCACACTAGCCCCGAGTCCTGAGGGCATGCCAAGAGTATACCTACGAGTCTCCTTGTTTCAAGCAGAAGAGATATACAATCAAAGCAAGTCTTCCAGAGCACAGGTCTATATGACAACTTCAGGTATAAGGAAAGACACACCCAAATAATAAGTGACATTACATATTGATACTATCTGTGAGATTTCCTTGTAGTGTCTCTTTGTGGGTCAGTTCAGTGCGAGCTATTCTCCAATAGGTCCATCCACGAGTCATCTAAGACATCGCCATGTTTGTAGCTCACGAGGACTCTACCTTGCATCTCCATGCAAGTAGCTGAGTCGTGCTAGTCTTACCCGAGATCACTAATGCCATTATCGGTATCTTTAGACTAGCAACATATTTCTGGAAATGGACGTGTGGTGTTATTGAGCCCTTATGATCGTGATCCCTATCACAAATCCTCAATGTGACACCCGTTCTATTCCAAGGGCTTTATCCAGTTACTCATATTCAATATTTGAGACATGCAATATGAAACAAGATAAATAATGCTTTTATTCATAAAATTTATTCATAACAAATAAAGAAGTACATGAGTCCATCTGACTCTCAGATTGTCTCTAGGACACCTATGTACTAACAGCTTTTTAGGCACCATCTCAAAATTCAACATGGTAAAAATTTCTCTTATATCTTAAAGTCCTTCTATTTTCTCTCTTTAATGTCTGCAAGAGCAAAATGAGCTTTCCCTTCTATTCTTCATGTCCATACATAATTTATTTCGTATTGTCTTTGTTGTTCTTTAATTTATGTCTTTTCTTGATAGATACGCTTACCGTGATGGTGGCAGTGATGAGTTGGATAGGGATGATACTACTTTGACCCTCATAAAACCACCTTTTATTTCTTCAAAGAATGTTCGAAGTGTGCTAGATGTTAGACCAGTGCAACCCAACAACGTAGTTTCAAAGCAATTTTTCTTTTAGGAATTTTTTTGCTATAATTATCACTATTAATTTATGCTTGTACTTTTTTTATTTTTGTTTGTGCCTATTGTATAAGTGGCTAGCCTAATTCAATGTAATTATGCATTGGAAAGCTTTGTTTTGCATGCTCATATTGAGAATATGAACTAGAAGAGAAATTGGTGGCTCTTCAATTCCAAAATATAATATAGGCATATGAAACTTTTTATCTTCTAATTAAATTTATCATAATTAGCCTAGAAACCAACATCCTTAAAAAAAGTGAATATTCCAGAATGTTTTTTTAAAAAAATTCGAAAATATAATACAAAAAGACAAGAGAATTTCGTACAAGTAATTTTTTTTAAAATATTTAACATAAACATTTTAAATATATGTGTATAACTAATTTAAAAAATATAAAATTATAAAAAAATGTATTTTTCTTCTCAACCATAAAATGTTTTGTCTGTTTAAAAAAAGTATAGTTACAAATTAAATAATAGTTTAAAGTATTGGGGATCGTAAGAGATAAAAGATAAAAAATTAATTTTTCAAAAATAGGTAAAATTAACACAAAAGAATTTAAATTTTAAATTTAAATAAAAAAGACATATAATTCTGTAAAAAATAAATTGTAAACATTTAATCACTATAAAAATGAATGGCCATTCAACGATCAGTGACCATCTAACTACTGCGTCGTATATTCCCGCTCACTGGATGCATATGTAAAGATTTCAAAAAAAATCCCAAATCTTGAAAAATGAACACAGTAGCTCTTCTACCTGATCAGTGTATGCATATGTAAAGATTTTCTTTTGTTTGGATGGTGTAGCAACATATAACCCAAGCTAATACCATCAATATCAGCAAACTTTACGGACTGATTTCGTAAACAGTTTTATTTTTTTTGACTTATTGCGTGATTTTTCATATTTGTAAAATTTTTATTTTGTTTTTATTTTTCTTACTCTGATCCGGACCGGTTCACAAAACCCAGAGGGTCAACGGGACCCGGTAAAAACCCGGCGAGTCGTGCGGATCATTGGGGGTTGATTACTTGTCCGGTCCAAAAGCTGACCCAAACCGGGTCACCCAACTGGGTTACCGGAATCCGGGTTGACCCGGCCGGGTCGGGTCGGGTTTAATAACATTGTATTGAACTATTGATGTTTTTTGAACTATTTAATCATTTTTTATGATTAATATCATTTTTTTATGATTAATATCTTATTACTTTTTTAAATTTCAAAATTCAAACTTGATATATGTGGGAAAAGAGTTCAACATTATTTGGTGGTAAGTATTTTTATTTATATCCCACTACTTTTTTGAAATTCGATTTTTAAATTGATATAGGTGGAAAAAGAGTTAAACATTTTTTAGTGGCATACAGCTGTATTAATTTCTCACTACTTTCTACATGGGAATTGTTAAGTATATTTATAATAGCAACTATGATAGTGCCTTTAATACGCAAAGTAATGTAAAATGAAAGTTATTGTATGACCATGAGGCATCATGGAACCAGCAGCATCTTCACCACCTTAATTAACCAACCATCGCTCATGAAAGTTATATTCTTTATTTATTCAATATTAAATTAGTTGATGTTATTTAGATTATTATATATATCAATAAATGAAAAGACTTCTTGTGAGAAACATTTTTGAACTGATTAAGCTAATGAGGTGTAAAATCATTGAATATAAACGGATTTTTATTCAACATGCACTAAAATTTGTGAAAAAAACAAAATTTGAAATGAATGTCACTATATTTTTAGGCACTCTTGCGATGTGTCAAATCTTATATTCTTTTGTCATAAGTAAATAAATAAATTATTTTAATCAGCATCAACATATTTGTTAATGCTGATTTGTATCTATTATTTTAATCTAATTCTATTATTGATTGAAAAATAAATAAATTAAAAATTAAAAAGGTAAACTACTAAAATATTAATGAGCATATGAATGTCTTAGATCATTCAGCATCTTTGGGATTGGAAACTTTTGGGCACCTTTTGGGTGATTTGGGACAGACCAAGAGCTCTCGAATTCTCTTGGAATAGCTTTTCCTTTTTCTTGTTATTTTACAATTCTTCTTCATATCTGTTGTTGTAATCTTGCTCTATTTTACTTTTATGAGTTGTATTTCAGTTGAATCAATTATTATCAATATAATTTTTCATGTATGTAAAAGCGCTAATATTATATCCAAGAACATGAGAAAGTAAAAGCATTGGAATGTTTATCTATTAAAGTTATTTGTAGAATTGTAATTCATAAAATCATTATTTACAATCAATTGTCCTTGAGGCTAAGAGTAAAGGGAATAGCAAACATCGAAATTCAGGCATCTAATTTACTGATTATTTTGATACAATGAAGCCGTTCATGTTGTTTGATAAATATGAACTATATGATTCTTATATAGTAACCACTAAAGCACGGACACGCTGATCAAACAAAATTTTGCGTGTCGGACACGTGTCCGACACGGACACGCTCCGACACGCTCGGACACGCGTCCGACACGTGGTCAACATTTGGGGACACGCGGTCAACTCTCCGACACATTCCGACACGTTTTTTGGACACGCAGTCAACTTTTTTGGACACGCAGTCAACGCTAGGACACGCTCGGACACGTTTTTTTTTTTTTTTAAATCTTAATTTTATTTTGTTAACTAAATATAAAAGAAATAATTTATAAATTAATTTGAAATTTGACATGAAAAATTAACAAAGTACGAAAAATTATTTATATTTATATTTATCTTATGAAATTTAAATATTTGATTGGTTATATGACTTATTATGGACTCTTATATGTCTTAAATATAAATTATATTATATATATTAAAAATTTATTTAATATCAAAACGTGTCCCAACGTGTCCAAATATGACATTTTTTAGAATTAACGTGTCGGCGTGTCGTGTCGTGTCGTGTCCCGTGTCCCGTGTCCGTGTCCGTGCATCATAGATAGTAACTATTCAATAGTCTTGACTTATGTACAACTCTTGTCATTTTGCGTGACCATGGGGAATCAAATGATAAAAATGACAATATTTAGGTTGACAAGTGCAAACACACACGCACAAAAGCATAAATAGGTGCATACTACACAATTCAGAAATAGTTCTATCCAATTCCATTACAGAATCATAATATCCAAATAAAGATGACCCTGTAAATTTAATAAGGCAGCTGCTGAGTAGTAGTGGGACGGAGAATCGGATAACATCGCCCAATCCATGCTTCTCCACCATCAACATTAAAGGTACTATGACCCCAATAACTGGGGAAATCAGTACGTAAAGAAGAGTGGTGATTGTAATTCCAAACACTAAAATCAAAAATGAAAAAATCGGATGCATGTCCTCTTTTCTCAAATACACCGACAGAATCAAGATCAGGTAGTGTAAGTAAACGGCCGCGAACACAAAGCCTACGAGGAACGGATGTTGTTCATGGAATTCCTTCCCAACTTCAGAAGTGATAAATACAAATAACAAAACGAGATCACCAATCATTTTTCCCACGTACTTCCCCATCTTGCCACTGAATTCGTTAGATAAAAAGATGAATAAGAACAATGTTAAAGAAGATTAAAATGATATATGTTGGCTGGGGTTTCAATGGAGAAAATTAGAGAAGAAAAGTTACGAAACTAAGGAAGAAGATGTGCTATATATATATATATATATATATATATATATATATATATATATATGTGTGTGTGTGTGTGTGCTATATATGTTGCCCTTATTCGTCTCCAATGCATCCCTATTCTCTGTGCGTCGGTGTGGCTATCTTCTCCTATTTCTTTTTTCCTTCAAAGGAATTTTTTCCATTTTTTTCTTTCAAAAGGCAAGGCTAAGCCATCCGCCCTTCATTGCAGGGGAAAAGGGGACACGGTTCCCAAGGGGTGGCTAGTTCGAGTAACAGAGACGGATACAGATAAGGTCCTTTTTCTGAGAAACCCGCTCTTGACTTTCATCATACCCACTAGTAAGCGTAGTGGATGCTCCTTCATACAGGGACAGAGAGGCGAGTGATGGGCACTACTCATCATAAATAAGAAAGCATTAATGCAGATAGAAACGGTAAAACAATGACTCTGACTAAGTAAAGAGATTAGGTTGTTTTTATCATCTATTTTCCATACCACAGCTCTAGACTTGCCCCTATTCAAACTATGTTTCATTTATACCACCCTTGTGGGTTGTTCGCAATTAACATGAAAGACCCTTTCCAAAGGTGGAGTACCTTGGCCCGGGTAGGTGGTGCTGAGTTCCGTGTCCTTGGCAGGCTCGACCAGTAACCAATGGCGAAAACTCAAAAATCAATGGTTTCCCGGTAGAACCCCATTTCGCCCAAGTTGTTGCGAAACCGGAAAAAAGAAGCGGTTTTTCGCACAGCTTGCTCATAGTGCAGGTCCCACTTGTATATTGTATTTGGCCGAAGAAGCATCGGACAGGTTGGAGTTCTTACCTTATTGATTGGGACTCCATGGACCAAGATCTGCTTTCATTATATGGGCCGATCTACTTTAGTAGATCATATGGATGTAGAAAAAGCTTCTGATTTTGATGAATTGGAAACATCTCTTTTCCATTTTGATTTACCTAGTTCATATCTTTGTTTCGTGTGTTCCCGGGAGGAATTCGATCTCTTCCATCTCGGGATACCACCTAAATAACTGCTGCCAGAGAGTCAAATAGGTAGGGAAGAAAGAGTCTGAGGTCGGGTCGGACGACATACATCTTGGTTGGTTCCACCACCACTAGATATTGGACATATATATAGAATTATATAATATATAAATAAAAGAAGAGATTCTTTATAATTAATAAAGAATTCTATATATATTAGTTAAATAGCTGCAAGACCAAAACAGGGTGCAAAAAACCGAAAGCCCTTCTTTCTTTGAAGTTCCTCCCAGATACATGGCTTACATACCCGGCTCAACATTCTTGGAAAACAATCGAATCGAGGGTCCGGAAGAGAATTGGCCATTCAATCTTGTAAACTCATTGAGACCGCAATTGGAAAAAGAGATACGAACGGAGAGGAATAACCAATCGATGAAAGAACATGAAACCATTCTGTTTCAATAGAGGTACGAGAAACGGTTGGGGGCAATGAAGTAGGTGAAGTGGTTGGATTTTGCGAGCTGTTCCAACCACTGCTGGATTTGATTCCAAGAGCCAAACGAGAATGAATACCACACAGAAGAGTAAAGACCAGGCTCCCTAATGGAATGTTTAACCGATCCATTCCGGATCGACCGAATTGGTACGGAAGTTGTAACATGGGAAAACCACATAAAACAAAACTTATTTGAATAACCCGGTGACCTACCAATTGTAGAAGTAGGATCTTTGGCAAGCAATAAGCACTTAAATAATACAATTCGAGTGTACCATCTTCTTTCTCATTTCGAGGAAAAGGTGCGGGAGGAAAAGAAAACAACGAAGGGATCCGAATCGGACCTAAACGGGAATGACATGAAAAGTCTTTTTCAAAACCTAGTATTAAGGGCGTTACGACGATATACGAGAGGAATGGAGAAAAACTCGTGATTGGTGTGGAGGGGAAGATCTTTTTATTATATAGTTCAAGAAAGAGTCGTCTCATTTCCTTACATTAGCAATGGAAGATAAATAAAAGTCAATATCTGTTGTTTTTTTCACTTCAAAGAGTAGACTTCGCCAGGTTCGACTTGCCTGATCACTATGTGAATAAAGTCCTATGGGTGACTATGTATGGCAGTGCCGCCCTCGTCCATCTACTAAGAAGGAAGCCGACTCTTTGTCAAAGAATTCAAGATCCGGCCACTTCGGGTTCAGATTTTCAAGTCTGTTGACCAACTGTGTAATCTAAACTAGATAGAGGATTTGCAGTGGGCTCTTTCTTTGAAGCTGCTTTGGCAGATTCGCCTTTAAGCTGATCAGTCTCTATTATCTAACCCGCTTCTTCCTACTAAGCCAACTCTCTGATTGAAGAAAACTCTTTGCTCGAGATTAGCAATATGGAAAGTCTAGCAAGAAGGGTTTTTGAATAAATTCAGTTCAGCAAGTGACCTGTAGGGCTCCTGCCGCAAAAGAAGAAGAAAGGGCTTATCCCTCGGGTCAACACCAAGGCAAGATCGATGCTTATAGCCTTCGTGAAAGACGTCCAAAAGCATCAACAGCTTCTTCCTCTATAAGATCTGCTGCGGATGATATAGCTGCTCCTAGTCCGACAACTGGAGCAAGAACCAAGGATGGCACGTGCTTTCCTAAATCCATTTCACCGGGTGTTCACTCAAACTCCTTAATCATTGAATCCGGATCGGAAGGTGACTCCCCTAAGGCCTAAGGCTTACTCAGGTAAGACTTCTTACTTATCCCCTTTCATGCTCTAAGCGGGAGGCGGGTCAGCGAAGAAAGAAATGGCAATAAAGCCATCTCCGGTAGTCAATAAAAGCTGATCTACGACAAGCCTTCATCAATAGTTCAGCAACCAGAGCTACTAGGCTAGTAAAGACAAGGCTAATTACAAATTGGAAGTCCCTATCCGTAAATATTGGAGTTCTCTAGACCGAGGCGCTAAGGATGAAAAGAAAAAAAAGGCTCGGTCGTAGTCGTTGGCTTAACGGTATGCTCGGTAACAATGACCAGTCATTAGTTAAGCTGGCTTGGCTTACGCTTCCTTCCCTCGAGGACAAAGACCCTATCCCTGCCCTAGGGAAGCAGCCTCAGGGGTAGCGCCATAGACTGTATCTTTGGCTTAGAGGTAGCTTCAACGGCTGAGCTGCTTAGGCTTTGTGTACCAGGAAAATGCATATTCTAAATTGTGAAAGTGGCATCTTTCTTTCAGACTGCTTTACTTAGGATGGAGTCCTTGCTTAGCCGAGCTGGAAGCTTCTAGGCGGGCTGAGAATCCTCTTCTTTTTCTTCCGGGAATTAAGTAGAGGATCCCGGCTTCCCTTAGGATGATGCCTGAACTGGAACTGGTGGAATCCCTACTAGTCACCGATGTTGGTGCCTTTTCTGCTCTTGTCGGAGTAGCTACTCGAATTCTCTTGGAATAACTTTTCCTTTTTCTTGTTATTTTACAATTCTTCTTCATATCTGTTGCTGTAATCTTGCTCTATTTTACTTTTATGAGTTGTGTTTCAGTTGAATCAATTATTATCAATATAATTTTTCATTTATATAAAAGCGCTAATATTATATCCAAGAACATGAGAAAGTAAAAGCATTGGAATGTTTATCTATTAAAGTTATTTGTAGAATTGTAATACATAAAATCATTATTTACAATCAATTGTCCTTGAGGCTAAGTGTAAAGGGAATAACAAACATCGAAATTCAGGCATCTAATTTACTGATTATTCGGATACAATGAAGTTGTTCATGTTGTTTCATAAATATGAACAATATGATTCCTATACAGTAACTATACAATAGTCTTGACTTATGTACAACTCTTGTCATTTTGCGTGACCATGGGGAATCAAATGATAAAAATGACAATATTTAGGTTGACAAGTGCAAACACACACGCACAAAAGCATAAATAGGTGCATACTACACAATTCAGAAATAGTTCTATCCAATTCCATTACAGAATCATAATATCCAAATAAAGATGACCCTGTAAATTTAATAAGGCAGCTGCTGAGTAGTAGTGGGACGGAGAATCGGATAACATCGCCCAATCCATGCTTCTCCACCATTGACATTAAAGGTACTATGACCCCAATAACTGGGGAAATCAGTACGTAAAGAAGAGTGGTGATTGTAATTCCAAACACTAAAATCAAAAATGAAAAAATCGGATGCATGTCCTCTTTTCTCAAATACACCGACAGAATCAAGATCAGGTAGTTTAAATAAACGGCCGCGAACACAAAGCCTACGAGGAACAGATACTGTTCATGGAATTCCTTCCCAACTTCAGAAGTGATAAATACAAATAACAAAACGACATCACCAATCATTTTTCCCACGTACTTCCCCATCTTGCCACTGAATTCGTTAGATAAAAAGATGAATAAGAACAATGTTAAAGAATATTAAAATGATATATGTTGGCTAGGGTTTCAATGGAGAAAATTAGAGAAGAAAAGTTACGAAACTAAGGAAGAAGATGTGCTCTATATATATATATATATATATATATATATATATATATATATATATATATATATATATATATATATATATGTTGCGCCTCATTAACCTAAGACTAGGTCAAATCACCACCCTCATCAAATCTCAATCTTATTGGACAATTTCCTTAATTTTATCCAATCAATCCAATTGATTAGTTTTTCATATTTCAGCCAATTAATTTAATTAATTGATTTCCTTAATTTTGGTCAATCAATCCAATTTATTTGTTTCCCCAATCTTATTGGACAACCAGCAGGGGTTGAATTTTGAATTTGAAATTTGAATTTAAATATAATCATTAATTTAGATTTAATAAGGATGGAGAAAATAAAGGAAACCAATCAATTAGATGGATTGACCAAAATTAAGGAAACCAATTAATTTAATATTGAATAAATAAAGAATATAACTTTCATGAGCGATGGTTGGTAAATTAAGGTGGTGAAGATGCTGCTGGTTCCATGATGCCTCATGGTCATACAATAACTTTCATTTTACATTACTTTGGGTATTAAAGGCATTATCATAGTTGCTATTATAAATATACTTAACAATTCCCATGTAGAAAGTAGTGAGAAATTAATACAGCTGTATGCCACTAAAAAATGTTTATCTCTTTTTCCACATATATCAATTTAAAAATCGAATTTCAAAAAATTAGTGGGATATAAATAAAAATACTTACCACCAAATAATGTTGAACTCTTTTCCCACATATATCAAGTTTGAATTTTGAAATTTAAAAAAGTAATAAGATATTAATCATAAAAAATGATTAAATAGTTCAAAAAACATCAATAGTTCAATACGGTGTTATTAAACCGGACCCGACCCGGCCGGGTCAACCCGGATTCTGGTAACCCAGTTGGGTGACCCGGTTTGGGTTAGCTTTTGGACCGGACAAGTAATCAACCCCCAATGATCCGCACGACTCGCCGGGTTTTTACCGGGTCCCGTTGACCCTCTGGGTTTTGTGAACCGGTCCGGATCAGAGTAAGAAAAATAAAAACAAAATAAAAATTTTACAAAAATGAAAAATCACGCAATAAGTGAAAAAAAATAAAACTGTTTACGAAATCAGTCCGTAAAGTTTGCTGATATTGATGGTATTAGCTTGGGTTATATGTTGCTACACCATCCAAACAAAAGAAAATCTTTACATATGCATACACTGATCAGGTAGAAGAGATACTGTGTTCATTTTTCAAGATTTGGGATTTTTTTTGAAATCTTTACATATGCATCCAGTGAGCGTGAATAATTAAAGTTTCTCAAGGTGCACGCAGATGCTGATTCTTCCTATTTATATATATATATTTATAACCGGGTCAACCGGTTCGACCAGTGACCCAACGGGACCGGGTTCATGCCCGGTCCGGGTTTAAAAACACTTGTTCAATACTATATTTTATTCACTAATATTCTTTTATTATACTTAATTAAAATATTAAAGATGTTAAAAATAATAAGTTATACACACATATATATAATGCAGGATTTAATAAGTAGTACTATTGAAATTTATTTCCTTATGTGTAATCATTTTTTTTTCTATGTTTAATGAAATTTCGATTTTTTATAATTCCAATTTTTGATAATTCCAATTTTTGGATTATACTTTTTTTCCCACCTATCAAGTTAAAAATTCAAATTTAAAAAGTTTAAATTATACACATTAAATATTTTTCCACTCAATAGACATAATAATTAATATTATTAATAGGCTTAACAATTTTTCATGCAAAAAGTAATGAGAAACATTAAAATAGATTGTAAAATACTTAATGACAAACATCTTTTTATGATACAGGAGTTGGATGGTCGCAGGTAACTTAATGCTCATTCATTTTTATAGTAATTGAATTTTTATATTTTATTTTTTACAAAATGATAGTTGTTATTTTTTTATGAATTTTAGATATTATTTGAAAAATTAATTTTATTATCTTTTAATTTATGATTTCTATGCTAATTTTTTTTTTTTAAATCTTGTTCGAATTTTTTCTCTTTTTGTATTATATTTTTTATTTAAATTTTTTATTTATTTTCTTTTATAGTATAAAGGTGTCATTTCTTATTTTTCTTTGTATTTTAATTTTTTAAAAACTGTGCATTTATTTTTATAATTTCAAATATTTTTTCATTTTATCTATAATTTTATAGTAAATTTAAAATTATTAGGTATATATATATTTTCGCATTTCAGAAACATTAAATACTGAACTCTTTTCCCACGTACCAAGTTCAAAATTCAAAATTAAAAAGTTTAAAATTTAAATATTAAATATTAAATATTTTCACCCAATAGACATAATAATAATTATTATTAATAAGCTTAACAGTTTTCCATGCAGAAAATAATGAAAAACCTTTAAATAGTCTATAAATACTTAATGGCAAACATCATTTTACTACGCAGTAGTTAGATGGTCACTGATTGTTGAATGGCCATTTATTTTTATAGTGATTAAATGTTTACAATTTATTTTTTACAGAATTATATGTCTTCTTTATTTAAATTTAAAATTTAAATTCTTTTGTGTTAATTTTACATATTTTTGAAAAATTAATTTTTTATCTTTTATCTCTTACGATCCCCAATACTTTAAACTATTATTTAATTTGTAACTATACTTTTTTTAAACAGACAAAACATTTTATGGTTGAGAAGAAAAATACTTTTTTTATAATTTTATGTTTTTTTAAATTAGTTATACATATATATTTAAAATGTTAGTACATAGGTGTCCTAGAGACAATCTGAGAGTCAGATGGACTCATGTACTTCTTTATTTGTTATGAATAAATTTTATGAATAAAAGCATTATTTATCTTGTTTCATATTGCATGTCTCAAATATTGAATATGAGTAACTGGATAAAGCCCTTGGAATAGAACGGGTGTCACATTGAGGATTTGTGATAGGGATCACGATCATAAGGGCTCAATAACACCACACGTCCATTGCCAGAAATATGTTGCTAGTCTAAAGATACCGATAATGGGCATTAGTGATCTCGGGTAAGACTAGCACGACTCAGCTACTTGCATGGAGATGCAAGGTAAAGTCCTCGTGAGCTACAAACATGGCGATGTCTTAGATGACTCGTGGATGGACCTATTGGAGAATAGCTCGCACTGAACTGGCCCACAAAGAGACACTACAAGGAAATCTCACAGATAGTATCAATAGGTAATGTCACTTATTATTTGGGTGTGTCTTTTCTTAGACCTGAAGTTGTCATATAGACCTGTGCTCTGGAAGACTTGCTTTGATTGTATATCTCTTCTGCTTGAAACATGGAGACTCGTAGGTATACTCTTGGCATGCCCTCAGGACTCGGGGCTAGTGTGACATGCTAAAGAAATTCGTCAATCTCTGTGAGAGATTAGGTTATCCATAGACCGGTGAAACCGCGATGACATTACGGGACTCAGGAATCTATGCATAGTAAAGGAGTCATGAGATGACTCACTCTTTAGAGTTCGTAAATGAAGATTTCCTCTTTCGGCAAAAGCTAACCCTAGACAGCAGGGGTTGATAGGTTTTCCTTGACCTAGGTCAATGGGACGGATACCGGGACGAAAGGACAATTTATACGGTAACCAAAAAGGTATAACAGGTTGATAATTCAATGAACTCAACTAGCTCTGGGACAACAAAGCATTGCTAGTGCTTTGTGTTGTCATTAGATGGATTGGGCCTAATTGGCCCAAGCCCATTTATGTCAGTGGCTATGTTGGGCCTGATGGGTCACACGCAAACACCTTGAGTTGTCTTGAATTCTAGCATATGTGATTTGAGCCCAATAAGGCATAATGGCTTAAGTTGGAAAAGCCAACATATTGGGCCAAGAGAGAATAGGTGGCATCATGGGTCAACTTGGACTTGATCCATGATGTAACCTAATTAATTGAAATGTCAAATTAATAAAATTAATTTGAATTCTAATTTTGAATTTTGAATTTGAAATTTGAATTTAAATATAATCATTAATTTAGATTTAATAAGGATGGAGAAAATAAAGGAAACCAATCAATTAGATGGATTGACCAAAATTAAGGAAACCAATTAATTAAATTAATTGGCTGAAATTGGGGAAACAAAGCAATTGGATTGATTGACGAAAAATAAGGAAACCAATTAATTAAATTAGTTGGCTAAAATTGGGGAAACAAATAAATTGGATTGATTGACCAAAATTAAGGAAATCAATTAATTAAATTAATTGGCTGAAATATGAAAAACTAATCAATTGGATTGATTGGATAAAATTAAGGAAATTATCCAATAAGATTGAGATTTGATGAGGGTGGTGATTTGACCTAGTCTTAGGTTAATGACCTTGCAATGCAGGTTTGCTTGGACGATTTCCAAGACACAACACCTCCACCAAGGGTGAACACATATCCACTTGTGGATCTAGTGTCGTTAGAGCCGGTGATCCAATTTGCATCACAATACCCTTCTATAACCGCGAGGTATTTCTCGTAATGCAAAGCATAATTCTAGTATACTTCAAGTATCCCAAAACTCTTACCATAGCTTTCCAATGATTCTCATTTGGATTACTGGTAAAGCGACTTAACAAACTTACTGCATAAGCAATATCAGGTCTGGTGCAGTTCATAACATACATAAGGCTTCCCAACACTTGAGCATATAGCTTTTGTGTTGTAGCTTTACCAGTGTTCTTTAATAAACTCAAATTAGAATCTACAGGGTTCCTCACAGGAGTTATATTCAAACTCTTGAATTTCTCAAGAACCTTAGCTATATAGTGAGCCTGTGATAAGGCCAACCTTGTAGATGTTCTATGGATTTTAATACCTAGGATAACGTCTGCTATCCCTATATCTTTCATATCAAACTTACTTTTAAGTAATTGTTTAGTAGCATTAATCATTTGATTATTACTACCCATGATCAACATGTCGTCTACATAAAGACAGACAATGGCAAAACCTTTTTCAGTATTTCAAACATAGACACATTTGTCACATTCATTAATTCGAAATCCATTTGACAACATAACTTTGTCAAATTTCTCATGCCATTGTTTTGGAGCTTGCTTTAACCCGTAAAGGGATTTTATTAAGCGACAAACTTTCCGTTCTTGTCCTGGAACAACAAAACCTTCAGGTTGTTCTAAATATATCTCTTCTTCCAGGTCGCCGTTTAAGAAGGCAGTCTTAACATCCATTTGATGTATTTGTAATCCATTCAATGCAGCTACCGCGATCAACATCCTAATAGATGTGATCCTTGTAACCGGTGAATAAGTATCGAAAAAACGAGACCTTCACGTTGCCTGTAACCTTTTACCACAAGCCTTGCTTTATATTTATCAATAGTGCCATTCTCTTTCATTTTTCTTTTGAAAACCCACTTACTCCCTAAAGGCTTATTGCCAGGAGGAAGATTTACCAATTCCCAAGTGTGGTTGGACAAGATAGATTCTATCTCACTATTGATAGCTTCTTCCCAGAATGGTCTTTCCGGGGACGTTATAGCTCCCTTATACGTCCGAGGCTCATTTTCTAATAGATATGTCATAAAATCAGGTCCAAAGGATGTGGCGGTCCTTTGCCTCTTGCTACGTCTAGGTTCATCTTCTACATCCTCTACAGGATCAGTATCAGTTGTAGCATCCTGAGGTATCACAACCTGATCATCATTATTACCACTTGATTCATATATTTTCTTATACGGAAATACGTCTTCAAGGAAAGTAACTTCCCTTGACTCAATAACCGTATTAACATGTATATCTGAAACATCATATTTATAAACCAGAAACCTGCATAACCAATGAATACACAATCCACAGTTTTAGGTCCGATTTTCAACCTTTTAGGTTTAGGAACCGCAACCTTAGCCAAACACCCCCACACTTCAAGATAATTCAAGGTAGGCTCCCTACCTTTCCACATTTCATAGGGAATGTTCTTAATTTTCTTGTGGGGTACTTTACTGATTATATAATTTGTCATTAAATGACTTTGCCCCATAAACCAGACATCAACAACGTCATTTTATTTAATGTCTGGTTCTTTATACGCAATCACATTAAATTGCAACACCATAAGGAGCAATCGTTTGATATATAGTACCAAACTCTAAACAAAATTCCTCAAAGAGGACATCATTCCTCTCAACAATCCCATTGGATTGTGGAGTGTAAGAAGCCATCGTTTTGTGTAAAATTTCAAACTCTAAACAAATTTCTCAAAGGGTCATCATAATCTCCCCCTTGATCGCTCCTTAATACCTTAGACTTTCTTACTTAACATTGTTTGGCTCTAACACATATACCAAATAATAAATTTAAATTTAACCATAAAGTGATACACAATCATCATGTCATTGACAATATTTAAAGTCATCACATTGACTTTGATTATGCCATCACTAAGATAGCTCTTTTGAGTTCACATATTATCAAATATTTCACTAGATATAAGACTTTTATATCCATCAAAGCACATAGTGCATTTTTAAGCCTCAATTATCACTTGCCTAAATCATAAAGTCAAACTTTCACATTTATAAGTCACGAGTTAATGGATATCAAACACCATCATATACCATCAAATCCATTAAGTGTACCATATACAGTTAAATGCCAATAAATGCACGAAATTTCCTATATAATAATTAATATAACAAAATATTCATGTCATAAGTATTTCTCATTTATCATACTATACCATTAAATGACATCAAATTTCACTGCATTTCTCATTGAACCAACATCAAAATAAGCACATCAAACCAAAAGGTGAAATATCAATTTTTGGTACCATGCTTATAAATATATAAAACCATTTCACAAAAGACTTAATATAATTGGAAAGACCATCAACCATCAAACCCGATTCATCACATGCCATGGTTTTCTTTCACGAAACCATTCTTTTAGAATAAAGCCGTGCATATAATTAGTTATATATATACAATCAAACACACGTAACAGCAATTGATCTCGTGTCATATGATATAAGAATAATGATGCACAAAAACCGAGGCAGGTAAGGTTTTGTCTTATGATATATAGACAAAGCATAACAGTGCACAAATTACAAAAACGAGGCACAGTGTTGCAAAATTCAAATGATATTCATATGCAATATGCATTGACACGAAAACCGATACAAGTGATATATGTAAACAAACCGTACTACAAATATATATACGATTGTGACACCGTAACACTGGTGAACAAATTAATATGGAAAAAGAGAAATAAATTCTCACATGAAAAATGAGAAGAAGGTATATATATATTGGACATTTGGTTTGTGTTCGTCATACGAAAACTGAGACGCATTCACAGGCATCAACAAAAAATAATAATAATTTATTACACTGTCATTGTAACCAAAACACCTATCAGTAATGGAGTTCCAAACACCGTAAAAACACGATAATCGGCACATACGTCTTTCAGATTTATTTAAGAGAAATCGATACTGATCAGGAACCGAAAAAACACAGATTAACACGGTAATCATGCATTTAAAAGTTTTCATTTTTTTTTTGGTGGCCAATCCATTTTCACCATTTATGAATTGTAAGGATACATAACAACCTCTCTCGTTTCAAAGAAGAAACACTGAATAACTTATGGAAAAATAATAAACGAAGTCAAAATCAAGCATATGAGTGTGTTTCATGACTTTGTCCATAAGCACGCATAACGAAAACACTTTATATATAGAAACATGTTTTCCACACAAGGCATGAATCAACGTAAACCACAACAGATATTTAACATTTAATTAATACATGAAAACAAAAATTTGAATTATTCATGTATACTATCCTCGCATATGTGAAGTATTTCATGGATGGCATTTACGGTTTTCTTTATAAAATTTAAAATTGTATTTCAACCGTACAAGAAATTTATGACACTAATTTCTTAAATACAAATTATTAATATTTGAATTTCGCAAGTCAAAACATTATACACAGATTAGTAAATCCATTTCTGTTACTCAAACAGAAATTCTGATTAATCACAAAGATTAATCTTTTAATTACACAGCAAATAAAAACAGTATATAAAAATAAAAAATTGAATATACTGATCATAGGTTCAAAACACCGCAATTGTCTTAAGATTGTTATAGAATACAGTGGGTGATATTATATCACTAAGAGATTTGAACCCATGTATAAGGTAGAGGAGGTAGATGATCAGAATTATTACTGTGCAATTATAAAAAATATAAGAACAGACTTACTTGTAGTCAGTATAAAGAATCAGAACAGATTAATGTATGCAGTAGAGGAATTAAATCCGAGCCCACAGAACGTGTCTCCTTAAGACAATTTGCCTCCTCACTGATGCCAAAGGTTGATGGACAATTGTCTCCCAGGATAGAACGGATTTCGTCTGAAGAGTGGCGGCACTACCAGTCAACAGCCCAAACGAACACAACAATATGCCAGAGGAAATCACACCGGAGTATGAACAGGAATATGCAAAAAACCGGAAGGAGAAAAATTCCGGCAGAGTTTCGGTGCAGAAAAAATTGGATCTATTTTCTGAAGGTGTCAGTGTCTATTTATAGACAACGTAAAGTCACATTCCAAAATGCACCTATTCGACGATGAAACAACACATCCGTTGGACATAAAAAGACACATTCGTTCGACATGAAAAGACACATTCGTTCAACACGAAAAGACACTCATTCAAGGATAAAGCAACATGTCTGTTAGGATGAAACAACATGTCCGTTAAGATGAAACAACACATCCTTTAGGAAGAAAAGATACATCTGTTTGTCGACGAAAAGGCACACATTTTCACTACCAAACTTCTTATTCATAACCAATAGATTGTCTACACAATTTATAAATATATAAATTCCAACAGTAGGTTGGGCCCTTACTATCTTGGGTCTTTAGTATTGGTAGAACACAGTCTTCAAAAACAAAAATACTATTTAATAAGTTAACTTTAATCATCCATCATATTTTTATATTTTTTATATTTTTTATATCATCCATCATATTTTAGATTGTTGATTGAGACTCTTATACAGCTCAATTCCCCACTCCCGCTATAGTACAAGACAAAACTTCCACATTATTTGATATTTTTCTCTTTATTCTAATCATATGTCACTACGTGTAACATTCTCTTCTGCATAATTGACATACTTGCATAAACATGTTATGTCACTTCACTTTCTCTAGAATCTCTCATAACCACCTTTAAGTGACATTCTTGCCCTAAGGCAATAACTTTTGGTTATTTGCATACTCTCTTACGAATTACATTTTTCACGAGCAACTTATTCAATAGAAACCACCAACTACACCTTCGACTATATTCATATAGAAACCAATCAATCATTTATCCTAGGCTGAACATCGTAATATATATAATCCAATACTTTATGAAAGCACTAAACATATTGAGATAGATGGTTATTTCATCACAAAAAAGATCTTATCAGGGGAGATTGTTACACAGTTCGGCGACTCAAATAATCAACTAGCAAATATCTTTATTAAGTCCTTGAGGAGTCCTCGAATATATTACATATATAATAAGTTTGGAGCTTATGATTTATATGCTCCAACTTGTGGGGGGAGTGTTAAAAATGTAGTATATAGAGTAGTCTAGTGTATGAGATAAAGTCACATCGTTTAATTCTCATGTGTATCCTCTTTTATTCAGTTATATAATAATGCATTCACTGCTCATCTAAAGCATGTGGGTTATTCACATGTTTCTCATTTCTCTTTCATTTAACGGGCATGACTTTAGGTTATTTTTATCCCTCCCACCTAACAATTTGAAAGTATGCCCACTTCGTCTATTTATGCCCACTCTATTATTGTTAGTATACCATAAGTGTGACTTCTTCATCTTCCTACTCAAAAAGAAATTTGCATGGCTAAATTCCCTTAGATATTAACTAGCATAACTTCACCATTCTCCCTTAATCCTCTCGGTTACTACCTCTAAAGAAGTCCCCTCTTCCTCATTTGATTCTATCGCCATAGCCCATGGCCAATTGATTAGAAGGAGGAAGAAGATCCAATTTAGGTGGTATGAAGAGGCTTTGAGTAAATTGTTTAGTTTTTCTAATTCCCTTTCTTATTTCCTCCAAAACTATATAGCTCTTCATTAGCCAACCAATACTTTATACTATGGCTGCCTCTGTTGGAAACAGAAAAGTCAAACTAAGTCTTCATGTGGATTAGACTTAATAAGCCTTCATCAGTTCAATTCCATTGTGAGGCATAATTGAAAAGAATTATAAAAAGAAAGAAAGAGAACTACCATCTTAATTTTAAAGTTCTCCACAAAACTTAATTAGTTATTAACTAAATGGGAGGCCTAGAATTCATGACATCAAGCCTCTGATAACCCAAAAGCTTAAGTAGTTGGGTAAGGGCATTCATGACATCTTTCTTCTTGGTTTCTTCATCAAACACTTAGTGGAGTGGAGTGTGAGTAGGGAGATTGCATCTTTTCTGAGTTTTGTCACTGCCTTGTGAGTTGTGAGGGGCTGAGTTTGTGGTTTGGGTTTTGGGAACCTTGGAGTTGGCTTTTTGAGCTTCAAGGTATGATCTTTTGGTGCAAGAATCAACCTTTGGTGTGGCATTTTCGTGCACCTTCTTGGTCTGCATTGTTGAAGCTGTTTGGAGAGCTCCTTGAGCCTTTGCTTTCCTGTTTTGAACCTTGAGTAAGTGGTTCTACCTTTGATCTTGAGTCTAATGGGTTAAAGTTGATGTCTTGGTATGTTTAATGGATTAAACAAGTAACCAACTGTCATATGAACATAAATGGACCTAAAGATGCATGTTTAAGCTTCTGGAAGTGTTAAAAATGGAACCTTGGAAGGATATCTTTGGGAAAATGCAAAACTGCATTCTGTCGCGAAATATCCGGATATGGGATGTGAAATATTCGGATACTGGATATCCGGATATGTCCCCGAAGAATATCCGGATATGTGATATCCGGATATGCCCCCGAGGAATATCCGGATATTCTGGGTTTGCGAGGAACAGTAGCGTACTGTTCATCCAGAACTGATGTTTGGGGGTTTGTGAACCCTAGATTGATGAAGTTGAACTTCTGTAAATACTTAACTAAGTCAGAATCAAGTGATTAAGAGCTTATGGCTTTGTGTGAAGCCTTAAGACGTAAAACGTAGAGGAAAGGCGTTATCTTATGTTGTATGCTTGTAGAGTATGCTTATTAATATACTATTGGTCCATAACAGATTGTGAATCTGTTGTGTTTGGACTTTGAGCTGTGGACTCTTGGCTTTGGGTGTTAGCTTGCAAGGTAAGCTTTCGTGTCCTCGGTTTAGCCATGTTGTGGTTCCACCATGTCCCATGGGGATATGGTTATATGCATGTTGTGTTACATGCTTTGAATATTTGAAATGTTGTTGAGCTTTATGTGTAATGGCTTTTAATATGCATGTGTTGTTCCATCTTGACGGTAAGCCTGAGTATGTGGCGTCATACAAGACGGTGATCCGGGGTGGATGCAAATGGCGTCTTGCACTATGTGTGGGTATTTGACATATATAAATCCTGCATTTCTCTGGCCAGTAGAATAGAATTGACACACATGACATGATTATCTGCTACATTGCACTGTTTTAGAACTGATGATGATAAACTGCTTTTGAACTTATATTGCACATGTAAGTGAGCTTGGGGTGGAAGATCCTTGAGAACCCCTTGCCTTACTGAGATTTCTTCTTTAGAGATCTCACCCCACGTTTGGGGAATGCTTATTTCAGGTTCAGGTAGTATGGAGACTGATGTCTCTGGCGGCAGGAGGCCATAACTTAGTTGAGGTTTAGTGTTGTTCATATTATGCTGGCATGACTGGATTGGATGCTGTTTATGTTTTCTGCACTTATATGTTGATGTTGCTGATGTTGGGCTTTGTTGCCTTATTTGGGTGAGCATGGGGTTTGTCCATGCCACTTGTGGTTAGTTCTTTTGAGTTGAGTTGTATAAACTGTTAGATGGTCCGGTCTACGTTTTGTGGTTCCGTGACTAGAGACTCATACTTATGTTTTTAATGTAATGAGGTATTTCAGTTAGCTGTTTATTGCAATATACATACAGGCGATGTTTTGAAAATGGTTAAGTAATCAAGTTAGTAATGACTAATGACATCATAATTGAAAAGAAAAAGATATTCCGCATTTTTAATTAAGCACAGCTTAATACGATAGTATGATAACATTACCAGATATATACAGGTGTTACAATGAAGACCATAGAGGTGCGACAAGCCACAAAAATCATTGAGGATCTCTTGGCGACACAAAAAATCATTTGGTTCATAAAGAGCTGGAAAACCCACATGTTGTTTGAAAAGGGAATAAAGAGATACAAAAAGTGAAAAAACTGAGGAAGCCATAGAGAAGGGGAAGACATTCCCGAATGGGAGGCATAAACCATTAAACCCACAACAATTGGAGAAGATGAAGCATCCACCACCATTACCCAAACCTCAAGTTGTGGGAATTCTTGAGAATAAGAAGGCGAGTTTTCACCGCAGCAAGGAGGAAGGAAAACAACTGTGAATTGCACTAAGAAAGGAAGAAAAAATTAGGGTAGAGGGGGGAACGAAGGAATTGGGCCAATTTGTTGCTTTAGAGGATCGTGAGGCCCAAATGCCCATTTATCCATCATCGAAGCCTAAGTCACCCACCATGAAAGGCCTTCCATTTTCTATTCATCCAGATTCAATCTCAAATAAGAAAAACCAAGCTATACACAGATCCCAAACCAAGTATTTCATCCACACTTGCAAACATATATCAAGGTTTAAACCAGAATCCAAAATCCAAACTTCGATCCAAAACCAAAACCAGATTTGCAACCGATCCAAATACCAACCCAAACCTCATCCTTAAACCCACACCCTCACCATATCTCCCAAATCGAGATGAATGTTGTTTGTTTTTCGACTACTTCAACGCCCATGGCTGCACGAGTGACTACCTTGTCGTTTCTCACTACATTGAGCCTTCTATGAATGATGAGATCAGTCAAACCACCACCACCAACCTCAAGGACCACTTCTATGTCTAGTGGACCTCTGAAGGCTCCGCTCAGGTGTGTTACGACAACCTAGTAGGTGAACAAAATATAGAAGATCTATTAAGTGTTCTGCCCTTGTACTCTATGGGCGATTTTGTTGAACTTATTTTGTTATATTATGTTGTTCAACCCCAAATATATGGCAATTGCTTTACGGAAATTATGATGACCCAAATAATTAAATTATACTAATTAGAAGTTAATGTCTAATTAGAGGGTTAATCAGATGAAAATCCTAAATTTTGGGTAAAATCCCCATCAGGGATACAACGGTAATTTGGCCAAAACTATCGACTTTGTGAAATACACTTCACCTAAGCCTATAAAATTATGGAATCATATTGAAAAGAGAAAAATAAGAAAAAAAATATAGTCATGTGCATAAAATCATTTTTCGAGACAAAAATGCAATTAGTGACTATACCAGGTAAAAAACAATTGTGCAAAAGTTACCTGAAACCTTAAGATACTGTAGTGACATATCATTAAATGATTTTGATGAATGTAAAAATAAATATAGATGACTTAATCCATGGACTAGAGGCGATTTAGAGGGAATTTCATTAAGGGTAAATTGGTCGTTGCCCATTAAGAAAGTTGACCATAGTCAAATTTCATTAATCCATCTCACCTTCCCTCATTATCTTTCATTTTCTTGGTCACCCCCTCCCCCCATCATGATCTTCCTCATTTTCGTAAAAGCCATTGGAGAGCAAAAGAGAAACTTCAAAAAATCATATCTTGAGCTATACCCAATGTAATTGAGTGATTCCAAAGCCAAATTTGCTTAGAATCTCACCCTCTTTACAAAACCCCTCACTTATTTTTGTATGGGAAGTATTATGGAGTGAGATATTACCCATTTACAACTACAAAATTTCAAGGCTTTTGTGATTTTGGAGGAGTTGGAATCCATAGAAGCTTAAAGAATCATTTTCCAAGTATCCTAAGGTGACTTGTAGTAAGATTTCACTATCCCTTACAAGTTTTTATGGATTTTTACAAATCTAAGTTTGGTATTTGTAAAAATTCGAAAATAATGGTTGGTGTGGTTAGAATGTTGAAATAATGTTGTTTCCTTTGTAAAACATGCTTATGATGGTGTGTTGATAAAGAAAAATCCATAAATCAACCATTTGGCTCACTTTAGAAAAATTGGTCATGAACATGTTAGAGAAATTTTGAAAATCATGTGGTTTGATTTATGCTTAAGTCCTTTAAAAAAGTGTGATTAAAAGGTATTTTTGATTAAGAATCAATCTTGAAAAATAACCTATATGAAATTCGAAATTTAAGTCTTGGAAAAGTATGGGTTTGATGATGTTTGGCACGGTCGATGATGTTGTGATATGAATTAGCCTTAATGCTTTTGAAAAATATGCTAGAAATGTGTTCTTGGTCATGGAAATGTAAAGAGATCATCAATTGGTTACACTTGGATTTTTTGTTCATGAAAAAGTGTGGTTTCTTGTAATTCAAGTAATGGTATGAAATGTAGTTGGAATCTTGTTGAACAATTAATGATATAGTCTTAAATGATGTGGATTGTTGAAGGAAATTCATGAAGAAGTTACATTTGGCATTTTGAGATTATGGCCTTGAATAGATGTATGTTCAAAGAGGGTTTCCATTATTAATTATATTGGATGTGAATGAACCTTAGTGCCTTCACAAAATGTGTTAGGAATATTGTTTTAGCCAAGTAAAACCATTGAAATAACCATTTTGGTCATTTTATGTATTTTTGAAATTTAGGCCTTGATAAAGTGTTGAACGTTGTGTCTTTAAGACTTGGAATAGCTAAATTGATTATAGATTATTAGTTGTTTGATTGTGTAGTTTGCAACCAAGTAGTAACTTGATGTTGAAGCAAGCTTTGGATCAAACTCTTGGTGGAAGCTTAGATTCCTGAACATTCAAGAAGAGGGTAAGTAAATGAAATTGGATCCTTGATGAATTAATAGCTACTAGTCATGTAATTGATTGTATTCAAGTGTGGACTTGATGTTTGGTATGTTATTCATGTTAATGAATAAATTATCGTCCTTTGAATAGGTGACTTTGGTACTTGAAATGATTTTGAGGAGATTGCTTGGGCTTCAAGAAAGCTTAGCAAGGAAGGGAGCTCCAAGATGTAATCTCTTGGTTTAGGAGTTTTACTCCCTTTTGATTGTTCCACCATGGTCCAATACGATTATAGTTTGATGTGTGTATGATTGGATGAATGTTAGATACTTACTATAGTTGCATTCATGTAGATATGTATATGTGATGATTGATTGATTGATTGATTGATAAGTGATATGATGATTGATCAATGAATGATGTGATGATTGATAAATGATAAGTGTTATGATTCGATAATATAATTTTTGGCCAATGAACTAATATATGAACCTTCTTTGTGGCATTTATCCGTTGAGACAAACCTTAGAAGTGTATTTTCCTTGGGGAATTTATCCATTGGGATAGCCCTTGGAACTATCTTGTATGGACTTTCCTTGGGGCACTTATCCATTAGGACAACCCTTGGAGTGGTTATGTATAGAACTTCTTTTAGGGAATTTATCCATTTGGACAACCCTTAAAAGTGGACCGTCTTTTGGGAATTTATCCTTTGGGACAACACTTGGAATGGTTATATATGAGGTTTTTCCTTGGGACATTATCCTTTGGGATAACCCTTACAGGATTTGGATTTTGTATATGGATATGTATATAAGGTTGCTATACTATGTTATTTGACCTTTCATGTAAGAAATAAACTCATGGGTGGAGAAGTGCTCCAAAAATCTTGAGTTTATTGAGATGTTGAAACCTCAACCCTTTTGGGGAACATGTTTCAGGTACTCCAGCAGTAAGAGATGGGCCTTCAGAGGGCAAGAGGCCCGCATAGAGCATGAGGCTTAGATTTTGGAGGTTGGATGGTATTTTGATGCATGACCATGTTTTGTATAACTTAAATGACATGTAATCTTTTGATTAGGCTTGTACATGTATTGAAGCCAATTTGTGATTATATTGTATATATTTTCATATATTTGGAAGATTGTATTTTGTGTCCCTATGTTATGGGACTTGAGTATGGAATATATATGGCATATTCTTGTTTGATATATAACTAATGATTGAATGCCAAGTTTATGAAATTCATGTATGAAATGAAGTATAGGTATATGAATGTCATGGAAAACTATGGATAAATGATGTAAAATGTTGGCATAAAGCCATTTGATTTATGAATCCATGGATGGATTCTGGACCCATTGTCGTTGGACAGTTTGATTATGCCTGGACTGTGTTATTTGTTTATCAGGTATTATTTATGACAGTGGAAAATTATCCCTAGATGTCTAGTTTACAATCGAAATGTTGTCCGTGTGATTCTATCTGGGAAGGTATATGTTATCATACACGGATAGCCATTTGCCATTAATTATGGTTTACATAGATTCAAGTATGAATGTTGTATAAGTATGTGACTGTACAATTAAGAACAATATGCATGGCAATGTATATCAGGAAAAAGTTAAGTACATAGTTACATAAGGTACTAGTCATACTTTTATAAAAGTCTTCTGCTTAAAGTATTTAAGAGCCTGTTTGGATCCTCTTATTTTTAAGCTAGAAGCTACTTATAAGCTAAAGCTAAAAAAAAGAGCTTAAAAAAAGAAGCTAAAAGCTGTTTGAAAATTACATAAAAAAATTAGCTTAAAAGTTACTTAAAAGCACATATTTCAAGAAAATTATCCCTCTCTCTATCTTTATCACTCTTCATTTTAAAAAAAGCACACAATTCAAGATAAACAGATAAGAGCTTAAAAAAACTCCTCCTAAAAGCTTTTAGTTTTCAGCTTTTTTCTTTATTTTAAAAAAAAGAGCTTTTCGTTATAAGAGCTTTTCCCAAAACCTGTTTGGCCTAACTTATACTTATAAGTAGCTTCTAGCTTAAAAAAGAGAGGATCCAAATAGGCACTAAGTATACTTCGCTTAAATACCATATTGCATGTTAACAATCGGTTGCGAATAGAGTGTTATAGACATTATTGCTGCATAAAAAGGTAAAAGCAAAGATATTGAGGTTGTCCATGTAAGAATCATGATGAAGCCATCACTCAAACTATTTTTATTTGATGTGGGCATGGTTGAACAATGTGCAATCGAATTTGTTTCTGGGTTTATTTGGTGGTGTGGCTCTATTTGTGCTTAAGGGTGATAACATAACGACTTCAAAAATGCTTTGGGACCCAGGAGGATACTGTTCTGAATGGCCCAACAAGAGTCAGGCCCAATAGTCAAGGCCCAGCACCTACCAAGCACCCATGTCATCCCTACCAGCTGGAGCGGCGCGTACCCCCAATGTGGTAACTTCCCAAGGCTAAACACCAAAGTATCCCACCTAGGGACCTCAACTCCCGAAAGCGGTCGCCCAAATGCCTTAAGAGGAAACTGTCCCCCTGGGACCTATGCTGACACCGCCAGACGCAGAATGCACAGCGCTGCTACGATGACAGCGCCTGTCACGCCCAACACTGCCATCGGCATATGGTCCCAAGGAGAGTTGACCTTCTTCCCACCAACCTTCACCCGGTAAGCACAATCTTCCCTTATAAATAGCTCCCAAGGGCACCCCCCAGAGCATCTTATGTATCGTTATACTGTCCATTTCCTTAGAGTCATTTTGTCACCCTAGCTTATCCATTGATTACTTTGCTTGTACTTGGAACTATACCCCTTAGCTTGGTCTGTACCTGTGCTAAGGGTATCATCCATACATTGACTCATCCCTAAAGGGAACATAGTGGGCTTATAGATTCCAACGATACATTGGCGCCGTCTGTGGGAAACTATAAACTTCTATTCCCATCTTCCTACCTAAGATCACAAGACGTCCTTTCGATCTTAGTAACTAACATGGTCGTCACGACTAGAAGAGCGGAACAAGCCAGGGTTGTCACCCCTGATGTTCACGTACAAACTGTACATTCCAACTCCCTGCCATCCATGCATTCAGCCCCAGCTGCGCGACACGCTGTAGAGGCTGTCCCACCAGTACTACTATCTGCCGGGCCACAGTTGCCAGCAGCTAGCGCCGGAATAGCTCAGCCAGGTCACCATGCACCTATACATGAAATGCAAGGACAAAATGTGGTCCCTCATCAGCCCCCGCCGTCGGGAGTTCACTTTGGAATGCCATTCCACGCTGCTTCCCCTCCAGTTCACCCAACTGCCTATCGACCACAACCAGCCCGCAGTCAACCGGTAGCGATGTATAACGCTCACCGAGCCCCCATGGCCGCCCCACACCCACAAGGACCTTACACTCACAATATCGCTGCTCCTTTTCCCCAACCTTATATCGCTGGTTACCCTTTCCATGGCTACGCCATGCCACCTCACCACATTGCCTCCCTACAACCCCTAGCGTCTAGCCAGAAAGCTGGACAGCCACCTTATATCGCCCATCAGGTCCCTAATCACGCCCCAGCTCTCTCTTACTCCGTTGAGGCCCCACATATACTTCATCCATAGCCAGACCACCAAGCCCACAACCACAACGTCAGAATAACCCCTACTCATACGTAAGGGCGCAACAAGCCCTTGACCGACATCTTGCGGTTGACTCCCATACCCCTAGGCTTTAAAGGCCCCTCCAACATCGCCACGTATGTTGGAGAGACAGACCCTTTTAAATGGGTCCAAAAGTTTGAAGCAGCAATGACGCTGCATGGCGAAACGGACCTCTTTATGTGCTGAACTTTCCCTACGCTTCTGGGAGGGAGAGCGCTGACATGGTACACTACCCTACCGACTGGAAGCATCGCGTCCTGGGACGACTTAGCAAGCAAGTTCCAGTCCCACTTCGTAACCAGCCGCCTCGTGCTAAAGTCCGTTCACTCACTTGAGAAAATCCGCCAACAATCTGGGGAGTCTCTTCGATCCTTTCTAGACCGCTTTGACAAAGAAGCCCTACAGGTGCAAGGCTTAGACCCAAAAGTGCAAGTTCATATACTCCTTTCAGGCTTACGAGCGGGGTCGTTTGCCTACGAGATAGCGCGCCACGAAATTACTGAATTAGAAGAAGTTAGGAAAGTGGCCCAGAAGTATATGAAAGTTGAAGAATACAAGGGAAGTCGAGCTGATGGTGCCTACAGCCAAGAGAAGACAGCCAGCAAAAATAAGAGCCCAGCAGAAGGTAGTAAGAAGGGACATAAGTCAGCTAGATATACCAACCGCCCTTCGAGGCGTGACACAACAGGGCGCCAAACTCACAGCGTCCTACAGACGGATTATAAAGATGATTCCAGGGGAAATCAATGCCCTCAGCAACCAGCTAGAGAAGCCGCGGTCTACTGCAAGTTCCACCGCAGTAACAGCCACAGTACTGAGGAGTGCAGACACCTCAAAGATGAGATTGATGAGCTCATTAAGGGCGGTGCTCAAAGAAGAGATGGCGATGGTGCACACCCATAGGGAACCGGAAGGCGGTATAGGGAACGCAGTAAATCGCCAGAGAGACGACGAACGAGGCAGGTGAACTCTCGACCACGACATGAGCGTGATAGAAGAGAAGACTTTCCAAGGAGCCGGACGGAGAGCGCAAGCAAGCCCCAACGACAGAGGAAGGCGAGACGACGAGGGAGAAGAGCCCGCAACCGTCAAGCACGGAGTTATAAATATGATTTCCGGATGACTGAGCGGTGGCGGTGAGACGTCGAACGCCAGAAAAAAGAACTTGAAGCAATGTATGGCGGTTGCTGGAAAAGTCATTAGTAAAATAGACTCAAGTCCGACCAAGGCCAAAATTGTTTGGGATAACAGCGATCTAGGCGATGTCCTCCCAGGACATGATGACCCTCTTGTCATTCGAGCCATAATTGCCAACTATGGCGTTAACCGTGTATTTGTCGATCACGGTAGTTCCGCTGATATTTTGTTTTTGCCATGTTTCAGGGGTCTGGGGTTTACAATTGATAACTTAACCCCATTCACAGGAGAGCTTTCAGGTTTCAACGCAACCATAACCAAGCCGTTGGGCGTGATCAGTCTACGTCTCTCCCTCGGAACGCCACCCACTTCAAAGTCAGCAGATATCCAGTTCTTAGTGCTGGACACTCCTTCTGCGTATAATGTCATTCTCGGCAGAAGAATGTTCGCCGCCTTTGAGGCAAGCATCTCTCATCCACACTTGGCGATGAAGTTCGTCGCCAGAGACAATAAGGTCGCAACGGTGAAAGGCGACCAGATAGTAGCCAGAATTTGCTATAATATATCCTTGCGACCAATGACTAAGGTTACTTTCAAAGATCAGCCAGCATCTCAACAAGTGGGGGACCTGCCCACCAATGAAGGACCTGCCAAGAAAGGGGGAGCTCACGATCAGTGTTTCTTGGTAGAATTTGATGCAAGAGATGATCCGCGAGTAGAGCATGCTAGGCCCATACCAGACGGTGCATTAGAGCACGTCGTGCTGGGCGACGATAATCATCAGACAACAACCATCGGGGCGACCCTGGATCCCGAAACAAAAGACAGGTTGATCAAGCTGCTGAGAGACAACAGAGACCTATTTGCATGGGAACCATCTGACATGCCAGGCATCGATCCCGAAGTATGTTGCCATCGTTTGTCCATTGACCCCAAAACCAAGCTCATTTCCCAGAAAAAGAGAAAGTTTGGTGTCGAGCGCATGGAAAGTAAGGGCCAACTTTTTGACACCACTTAGCGCATGGAAAGAAAGGAGTGGTGAGGGCTGACTTTTGTCATACACTAGGAAGCTTTAATCAGAATTTTCTACTCATTTTCTACCCTAGGCGCACACATAGGGTTTGTGACCCTAACTACAATAAAAGAAAACTAGCAAAGCATAAACATGGCTAAAAATAATCCAATATTCGAAAGCATAAAATTAAGAAGAAAAGAGAAGAAAAACTGTAGAAGAATCCTCCTGAGCTCTGCCGTCGGCTTCCTTCTGAAAAATAGGTCTGAATACCTAATTCTGTCAAAAGGATCCTATTTATAATCCTTTATTCTTCCTTCCAAATATACCCCTACGGTAACACGGTACTTCTATCCCGCAACCCGGCGCCAGTTGGCGCCGGTTTGGCGCACGTTTGCGCCACGCTTCTGTCCAATTCAGAAAAGTCGAAACCAAATTCACGTAACCTGGCGCCAGTTGGCGCTATCCTTCACATTTTGGGCGCCAACTAGCGCCACTTCTCCTCTCTTAGTGGGCGCCTAGTGGCGCCATCTCCTTGCAATTTGGGCGCTGGTTTGCTTCACTATGGTGGCGCCACTTTTCTTCAGTTTGGCGCAAGGTGGCGTGGTGGCGCTAGTTTGCGCCATTCTGGCGCCAACTAGCGCCAATTCTCTGACATTTGTACTGTGATACATCCGTGCGTGTGGAGTCGCGTCAACAGGCTTTTTATAATTTGTAATTTTAACTCCTCTTTTTCCTGTAAAAATACAACCAAAAGGTGAATATTATTGACATAGAAAGAATCCATATAAATAACAAATATGTATTTAAATTGCTCTCTTATGACCCAATTCTTATCAATTTTAACATGGAAAAACCACATTTGCCAGAGGCACATCAAATCATTCCAAGATTTAAACGTTGCTGTCCCCAGCAATGTACAAGACTCAATCCAGGAAACAATCAATTATTCCAACACAACATCACACAGACAACCAAGAGATCATTATGCTAAGCATGACTGAATCAATGCAAAGAACTCCTAACAATGCCTTCTATTCTCATGAACATGTCAGAATCTAGCTTGAACACCCCTCACCAAGAAAATCATATAATGCTCAAAACTCAAGTGTTTAAGGGAGTAACAATCACTCAATTCATCACAGCAATAACATTACCATAAGCTTGATCATATTCTCAAGTTCCTAAAGATGAGGAACATTAACACATGCATAATTGATCAAAAGGACTTCACAGGTTGTAACTTGGCTAGGCTTAAGGGTAGGAATTTATGGTTAATAGCTCAAACAACAATGAGATTGAAAAACTGGTATTATTTCATTTTTAACACATTCAACTCAATGATTTTTGCTCCACTCAGATTCCCACAGAATTTCCAAAATTAATTCCTATCAACCACTTTTTTTCTTTATATTCATCCTTTTTCTTTTTCTTGCTTTTTCTTTTCTTTTTCTACCTTTGTTTTAAGGGAATATATGAAATTTTTCCTCCTCTAATTACTTGACCTCTATGGAGCTTACCTCAATTTCTTTGTTTATTTTCAATACATCAGTAATTCAATCTCAATCAAGGTAACTTATATGGATATAGGCTAAGCAATCAACATGAATTATGAACAAAAAGGCTCAGGCTCAAAGGGGTTAGCAATGGAAAAATTCATACAGGTGGGCTATCTGGCCATGGCTAACAGAATAAAATTGCCTTAATCATTTCAATCAATGCATGCATCTTAGAGAAACAGAGCAAGTTCTAGAATGCTATCACAATGAGGTCTCTCAGAATAAAATAAGTGTTTAAGCACAAAACCTCACCAGCTATGATGTCAAACTAGACTTCCAAAAGAAACATCAGGCATCATTAATCATTCAAACACAAAATTCAGACAAACGAGCAATCATGAAGTCTACTCATGCCCATACAATATCATGCCAGAAGTTCATACAAAACATGTTTCTTAGGATGAATCAGGCAAGTTAACTAGGGAAAACATATCTAAACCTGGGACTTGCTCAGAAGACATGTTAAACTTTTTTTTTTTAGATATATATCACACAAAATAACTATAAAAATTAACTAAGAAAATTAAAAGAGCTAGAGTATCTCCCCTGATAGAAGAATTGCAGTTCTCAGGTGCAAGCCTGCCTACCTTTCCCAGATTTAGAGAATTGCTGTCCTCAGTAATAATTAAACCACGAGAAAGAAGAAAAACCTACACAATAGAACAAACAGTGGCATGTAGAATAAACTATAATGCACACAACAAAACATCATAGAGAAATAAACCAACACGAAATAAAAAAATAAAATAAAAATACGAAACTGAAAAATAAACTAATATACAAAATCTCCGTCAGCAAGGAGATATGATCAACCCTCCATGTCATCCCCCTCAGCAGCGTGGGATGATTCAGCAAATGGAGGATCTGGTGGTGCTGGATGCCTTGGTGTATGAGACCACCATTCCCAGATTTGTTCCAAACCATGAATCCATGTGAGGAACTCTTTGAAGCTTTGGTTTTTCCGAGAGATAGAGTCTCGGTGTCTCTTGTCAAATTTCAGCTCCCGATGTCTCTTCCAACTCGTATCAAAGAGTTTCACCACTTCCTTTCTCAGTACCTTCTTCAGCATAGGATGACGCCTCCTTTTGGATTTCCTCCCAGGTTTGTCATCATCCTCATTGAGAATTTTGTTGGTATAGGAAAAGGGATCTTTATTTTTCAATTCAGTTTCCTCTTCCTTCAGTGCTTCAATCACCGCCTCCTTATTACCCAAGAAGACATTTTTTTGAGGTTGAGGAAGCTCCTTCAAATCCACCCTTATGGCACCATATTCCTTGGCATCATCCGCTACACTTTGTTTTTCCTTTACTTCAAGACTAAAACAATCATCTTTGTGAGAAGACTGTTTTAAAGAATCAAAGACGTTGATGGTAACGGTATCATCATTCATCCTTAGCTCAAGCTTCCCGTTTTCAACATCAATCAGTGCCCGAGCAGTGGCCAAGAAAGGTCTACCCAGCAAAAGAGGCATCTCATCTCCCCCTTCCATGTCCAACACTACAAAATCAGCAGAAAAGATGAACTTGTCTACCTTTACAAGAATATCTTCAATAATACCACTAGGCTTCCTTAAAGACTTATCAGCAAATTGAAGAGATGCCAAAGTGGGCTTTAACTCGGTGATCCCCAAGGATTTACAAACCGAAAGGGGCATCAAATTAATGCTAGCCCCAAGATCACATAATGCCCTGCCAATTTTTGTATCCCCAATTTCAATAGAAATTTTGAAACTCCCTGGATCACTGAGTTTGGGTGGGAATTTCTTCTGTATGATGGCACTACACTCTTCAGTGAGTGTTACAGTTTGGCATTCCTGCAGCTTATGCTTTTTTGATAACAAGTCCTTCATGAACTTGGCATAATTAGGGATGCAAGCCAAGGCTTCAGCAAATGGAAGATTGATATGAAGCTTTTTGAATATATCAAGGAACCTGACATACTGTCGCTTCTGAGCATCCTTCTTGAACCTTTCAGGGTAGGGTGCCATGGCTCTCACATATTCAGGACTCATCTCAAACTTCTTCTTTTCAACTGGCTTCTCCACTTCACCAGGTTTTTCAATTTCTTTTTCTTTTTCGGGATCACCTGCAGTATCTAACTTCTTCTCAGCTTCCACATTTATGCTCGACTTTTCTGGAGCAGCCATCACTTTACCACTTCTAGTGGTGACAAACATACAATCCTCCTTTGGATTTGTGACTGTGTTACTAGGGAAATTACCTGGAGTTCTATTAGCAACTTGCTTGGCCAGCTGGCCAATTTGATTCTCTAGATTTCTGATCGAAGCACTCATGTTTCTGGTATTAGCCCTAGTCTCTTCCATGAAAGCATTTGTGTTTTTGGTATTGGCTCTAGTCTCTTCCATAAAAGCATTGGAGTGTTGAGCCATTTGTCCAACTAACCTCTCCAAATCAGAAAGTTCCTTCTGTGGAATAGGAGGAGGTTGCAAAAAGCTGTTTGAACTATAATCAAGACCACCTCCTTGACCTCTCCTCTGAAAATTATTTTTGCCAGGAGAATTCTGATTTCTTTGAAAATTTTGTTGGGGCTTCTGCTCATACCAAACCCCATTCACTTGCAACTGCTGTGGATTATCACCCATTAGAGTAGGACACTCATTAGACTCATGAGCTTCCTTACAATATTCACACATCACAGAAGTTGATTGAACCTTGGACACTTGCATTTTCTCAAACTTCTCATTCAAGCTGTCAAACTTTTTGGACAACAGTTTTTGTTCAGCAAGCATAGCATCATTGCTTTCCAACTTTATTACTCATTTTCTTGCCTGAACTGGGAAGCTCTCATTCTCATTTCTTGCAAGTTTCTTGATCAAATCAATGGCTTGCTCAGATGTACTCTGCCGAATAGAACCCCCAGCTGCACTATTTATCACCAATCTTGTGTCAGGAGAGATGCCATTAAAGAAAATTGCTACCTTTCTATCATCATCTCCCTCATAGTGCGGACACTTCCGAATAAGTTCCTGGAATCTCTTCCAGGTTGCACACAGCGATTCTCCTTCAAACTGACGGAAGTTTGTGACCTCATTTACCAGCTGGTTGTACTTCTCCATAGAAAAGAACTCGGCAAAGAATTTTGTGGACAAGTCTTCCCATGTCATGATACTATTAGTTGGCTGCCTCTCTATCCATCTGAGATCTTTTCCCTTAATAGCAAAAGGGAATAATCGCAGCCTGATAGCATCGGCAGACACTCCATTGTGCTTGGTAGTGTCACAGATCATCAGAAATCGATCTATGAACTCATGAGGATCTTCCTCCTCAGCACCAGAAAACTGAACCCTTTCCACCAAAGTAATCAGAGATGGCTTCAGCTCAAAATTGTTTGCCTCCACCGTCGGCCTGATTATACTTGAATTTGGCCTATTGAACACCGGAGTCAGAATGGTGTCCAACAATCTTGGAGGTGGGTTGTTTGCATTGTTGTTACCCGCCATTTCTTGTATTGGTTGTACAGGTATGTTCTTGAATTCTTCCCAAATTATCTGCTTGGCAACTTTCCTCAGTCTCCTCTCAGTTCTTGCAATTTCAGAATCAATCACAAAATCTGTAGGAGCAAGTCTACCTCGCATAAACTCAGAAAAAAAAAATAATTAGTAGCACCTGCAAACACAAAACAAGATAGAACAAAATAAAATACAAAATAAAAATCCAATCTCAAAGATCAACGGTTATTTATAATATTGGAATTAGCAATCCCCGGCAACGGCGCCAAAAACTTGATGCTACCCGGCAAGTATACCGATCGCACAAGTAATATAATGAGTAAGTAGAGTATCGTCTCCACAGGGATTGTAAACCAAGTACTACAATAACCAGTCCCCTTAAGTTGGAAAACTCGGTTTGTTGTTTGTAAAAATGGTGAATTGATTTTTAAGTAACAATAAGAAATAAAAGTAAAGACTTGTTTTTGAATTTTATTTTAGAGAAATAAAATAATAACAATGAGAATTGGTTTAAAAAAAATATGAGAAAAGTATTGTAGCTAGAGCGCACTCACCTTATGATCCTCACTTCTTACTTTGGATTGATTTACAACATTAATTTATAAAATTACTCCGATAAATTATTATCTAAAATAATTAGTTAAATCTCAATCCCTTGGCAATTTAACCCTTTAATCCCCAATTGGAATCCTAATCTCTTAGCAACCCCTCATGAAAATTAAGCGATGAACTCTATAATTTAGGCATCCGCAATTCAATACACATCTATTCCTAGCATGCATACGAACCGTTATCCTACCCCCTTTCAGGATGAAAACCCCAATATCCCTATCTAGGGTTCTAACCCCCAGACTATTATCAACTATTAGAGTGATCAATTCTAATAAAGAAAATATCAAATACGAACAAGGTAGAGATAAAGATAATTATATAAATAAGCAATTATAAATCAATCCGCGTAACAAGGGTTCACATAGGGTTTGTGACCCTAACTACAATAAAAGAAAACTAGCCAAGCATAATCATGGCTAAAAATAATCCAATATTCCAAAGCATAAAATTAAGAAGAAAATAGAAGAAAAACTGTAGAAGAATCCTCCTGAGCTCTGCCGTCGGCTTCCTTATGAAAAATAGGTCTGAATACCTAATTCTGTCAAAAGGATCCTATTTATAATCCTCTTTTCTTCCTTCCAAAAATACCCCTACGGTAACACGGTACTTCTATCCCGCAACCCGGCGCCAGTAGGCGCCGATTTGGCGCACGTTTGCACCACGCTTCTGTCCAATCCAGAAAAGTCGGAACCAAATTCACGTAACCTGGCGCCAGTTGGCGCCATCCTTCACATTTTGGGCGCCAACTAGCGCCACTTCTCCTCTCTTAGTGGGCGCCTAGTGGCGCCATCTCCTTGCAATTTGGGCGCTGGTTTGCTTCACTTTGGTGGCGCCACTTTTCTTCAGTTTGGCGCAAGGTGGCGTGGTGGTGCTAGTTTGAGCCATTCTGGCGCCAACTAGCGCCAATTCTCTGGCATTTGTATTGTGATACATCCGTGCGTGTGGAGTCGCGTCAACAAGCTTTTTATAATTTGTAATTTTAACTCCTCCTTTTCCTGTAAAAACACAACCAAAAGGTGAATATTATTGACATAGAAAGAATCCATATAAATAGCAAATATGTATTTAAATTGCTCTCTTATGACCCAATTCTTATCAATTTTAACATGGAAAAACCACACTTGCCAGAGGCACATCACCCGTCCTGGTTAAGAAGCCAAACGGGGCGTGGAGAATGTGCGTTGATTATACTAACCTAAACAAGGTATGCCCTAAAGACGCATACCTTTTTCCCAGCATAGATCAGCTGGTTGACAACGCGTCCGGTTTTAAAATGTTGTCGTTCATGGATGCATACTCTGGTTACAACCAAATACCTTTGCTGGAAGAGGATCAGTGTAAGACGGCGTTCATCACCCAGAACGCCAACTACTGCTACACCATGATGCCCTTCGGTTTAAAGAATGCACGCGCCACTTATCAACGAATGATGAATGAAGTATTCAGAGACTTGATCGGCAATTGCATCGAAGTTTATATCGATGACATGATCGCCAAATCTAGAACGCCAGGCCAGCACTTGACAGACCTCCAAGGCGTGTTCGACAGATTGAGAAAATACAATATGCGCCTCAACCCCACCAAGTGCGCTTTCGACGTTCCTGCAGGTAAATTCCTTGGATTCATGCTCACAGAGAGGGTTATCGAGGTCAACCCTGACAAGTGCAAGGCGATCATAGAAATGCGAAGCCCGCAAACAGTTAAAGAAGTCCAACAGCTGACAGGAAGGTTAGTATCCCTCACCCGTTTTTTGGCGAATTCCGTGCATAAATCTCTTCCACTTTTTAGTCTCCTCAAAAAAGGGAACGCCTTTCGATAGTCGGAAGAATGCGAGAAAGTCTTCCAGGAGTTCAAGAGGGCCCTCTCATGCCCGCCAGTATTAACCAAGCCAGACAGTGGGGAAACGCTTTATCTGTACCTTGCGGTAGGAACCGAAGCTGTCAGCACAGTCGTAGTCCAGGAATCCAAAGAAGGAGGACAAAAACCTGTCTATTTTATTAGTAAGGTTCTCCAAGGCGCGAAGCTCCGGTATCAGCAGGCAGAAAAGGTCGCCTTGACGCTCATCTTTGCAGCATGGCGGTTGAGACCCTATTTCCAATGCCATCCAATCACGGTCAGGACCAACCAACCAATTCGTCAAGTCCTGCATAAGCCTGACATAGCTGGAAGGATGATGTCCTGGGCGATTGAGCTATCAGAGTACCAAATCACATACGAGCCAAGAACCGCCATCAAGGCTCAAGCCTTTACAGACTTCATCGCCGAAATGACGCAAGCCGTCCCGGCCAGGGACCAATCCGAAGTAACGCCATCATCAGAGATGTGGAAGCTATATGTTGACGGCTCTTCAAACACCAAAGGCTCAGGGGCAGGAATGATAGTCGAAAATCCAGATGATGTATCTATCGAACATTCATTGTCTTTTGAGTTCAATGCTACAAACAATCAAGCGGAATATGAAGCCATGATAGCTGGCCTAATCCAAGCAAGAGAGATGGGAGCCCGACGCCTCAAAGTCTTCAGTGACTCCCAACTGGTGACGTTTCAAATATCCGGGGAATACCAGACCAAAGGACCTCTGATGTGAAAATATCTAGAAAAAATCAAAGAACTAATTCAGAGTTTCGAATGTGTCGAGGTAGAGCACATTAGGCGTGCTGAAAATACACGGGCAGATATTCTCGCCAAACTGGCCAGCACCAAAAGCCCAGGCAACAACCGGTCCGTCATCCAGCACAATATGCCAAACCCGTGCATAGTCATGAGCATCTCGCTGCTGGCCCCCGAAGCAGCAGAAAGAACCTGGATCACGCCCATTATCAACTACTTAGCTGAAGGGATTGTTCCTCCTGACTAAAAAGAAGCCAGGAAAATTTTCCAAAAAAGTGCTTATTTCTGTATAGTGCAAGGGCAGTTATACAAGCGAGGACTCTCCACCCCACTCCTGAAGTGTTTGAATCCGGAGGACATCCAGTATGTGCTAGAAGAAATCCATGAAGGAATCAACGACCACCATATGGGCGGTCACTCGCTAGTAAAGAAGGCATTAAGAGCGGGATTTTATTGGCCAACTATGGAGCACGACGCCCGAGAACACGTCAAAAAATGGGAGCAATGTCAGAGGTTCGCCGATATACACAAAGCTTCGCCTGAAGAATTGACGTCAATCACCTCGCCATGGCCTTTCTACAAATGGGGAATTGACATTCTAGGCCATTTCCCAATGGCAGTTGGGCGAGTTCAGTGGTTGATCGTCGCCATAGATTACTTCACCAAATGGGTAGAAGCAGAACCCTTGGCCACCATTACATCCCAGAAAGCAAGAAGGTTCTTTTGGCGTAGTATTGTCTACCACCTTGGCATTCCGGGAGAAGTCATTACAGACAACGACACTCAATTCACTGATGCCAAATTCCATGAACTAATGAATAGCCTACAGATCCAGCATCACTTTGTCGCAGTTGAACACCCTTAATCCAACGGCTTAGTAGAATCAGCCAACAAAATGCTGAGTAAAGGAATTAAGAAGTTGGAAGCACATAAAGGGGCCTGGATAGATAATCTAGACAACGTCCTATGGGGATATAGGACAACCGCCCAGTCATCCACTAGAGAAAAGCCGTTCAGACTAACCTACGGCTCTGAAGCCATGATCTCGGTAGAGATCGGTGAACCTTCCTGGCGACGAGAGCACGTGACTGAGATAGCCAACACCCAGAACCTGAAAGAAATGTTAGATTTGCTTGACGAGCTCAGAGGATGTGCCGCCCAGTCCGATCAACAGTCAAAAGAAAAGTCAGCTACTTATTACAACAAGAAAGTCATCCCCCGCCATTTTCAAGAAGAAGATTTGGTGCTTCGAAGAGCAGACATTGCAAAGAAGAACGCCCGAGAAGGTAAACTCGCCCCAAATTGGGAGGGACCTTACCAGATAACCAACAAACTAGGACAAGGCGCTTACTCCCTCGAAACGCTGGATGGAAGGGCGATGCCACGGGCATGGAACGCTGACAAGCTCAAGAAATATTATAGCTAAATCATCATGTAATACCATATGCACTCTTTTCCTTTTCCATGTTTTTATCCCCATGGGTTTTACTGGGAAAGGTTTTTAATGAGACAGAGTTACAAACTTTCAATAAATTGATTGCAAATTCGTCAACAATGTCAAATTAACGCCCAACTAACGGGACGGTTCTCACCCTTGCCATAGTTGGACTGGGATGGTCCTCACCCCCAGCCAACGCCCAACTAACGGGACGGTTCTCACCCCCGCCATAGTTGGACTGGGAAGGTCCTCACCCCCAGCCAACGCCCAACTAAAGGGACGGTTCTCACCCCCGCCATAGTTGGACTGGGAAGGTCCTCACCCCCAGCCAACGCCCAACTAACGGGACGACTCTCACCCCCGCCATAGTTGGACTGGGATGGTCCTCACCCCCAGCCAACGCCCAACTAACGGGACGGTTCTCACCCCCGCCATAGTTGGACTGGGAAGGTCCTCACCCCCAGCCAACGCCCAACTAAAGGGACGGTTCTCACCCCCGCCATAGTTGGACTGGGAAGGTCCTCACCCCCAGCCAACGCCCAACTAACGGGACGGCTCTCACCCCCGCCATAGTTGGACTGGGATGGTCCTCACCCCCAGCCAATGCCCAACTAACGGGACGGTTCTCACCCCCGCAATAGTTGGACTGGAATGGTCCTCACCCCCAGCCAACGCCTAACTAACGAGACGGTTCTCACCCCCGCCATAGTTGGACTGGGAAGGTCCTCACTCCCAGCCAACGCCCAACTAAAAGGACGGTTCTCACCCCCACCATAGTTGGACTGGGAAGGTCCTCACCCCCAGCCAACGCCCAACTAACGGGACGGTTCTCACCCCCGCCATAGTTGGACTGGGAAGGTCCTCACCCCCAGCCAACGCCCAACTAAAGGGACGGTTCTCACCCCCGCCATAGTTGGACTGGGAAGGTCCTCACTCCCAGCCAACGCCTAACTAACGGGACGGTTCTCACCCCCGCCATAGTTGGACTGGGATGGCCCTATCCCCCAGCCAATGCCTAACTAAAGGGACGGTTCTCACCCCCGCCATAGTTGGACTGGGATGGTCCTCACCCCCAGCCAACGCCCAACTAACGGGATGGTTCTCACCCCCGCCATAGTTGGACTGGGATGGTCCTCACCCACAACCAACGCCCAACTAACAGGATGGTTCTCACCCCCTCCATAGTGGAACTGGGATGGTCCTCACCCCTAGCCAAATTCCAACTAAAAGGACTATTCTCACCCCCGCCATAGTGGGATAGGGATGATACTCACCCCCGGTCAACGCTCACCTAACTTAAGGAAATTCATTACTAGCAAAATTCTTAAGACATTGAAGGTAGAAAAGGAAATTCATTGATACTTTAAAAAGTACAAGACCGCGGTCGACATACCAACCACAGTAAAAAAAGGAAAAAAGAAAATCTAAGTCCTAAGAGTTAGCTTGATCGTTCACGTTCTTCTCAACTTCCGGAGCGACCACCGCTTGAACTTGAACATTCATCACCTGCTCAGAAGCAGCCGCGCTGACAACATTACCCCCACCCGTCACAACAGGCTCAGCCGACCTGACGCGCCCATCATCATCCTGCACTTGATCACTATCAGTATCAGTCATTGGAAGCATGCCTCGCGCACCTTCGTCGTCATCAGTCTCTGGCGCCGTCTCAATCACTCTAATGATATCGCCCTCGAGGCGCTCGATAATCTGGCCACCCTTTACATCATAAGCAGGATCCAAACCAGTCAAGTCAGCATCAGGATACCTGACGACAACCTACTAAAGGGCGTTGTTGAAAGAGTGATACATCAGGTTGGCCAGAGCCTCCTCCAGCTTAGCCACTTGCCCTGCAGCTTCCTTGTAGTCCTCATCTCTAGCGTGGAGGCTCCCCTGCATAGCAAATAAATTGGAGGACAATTGTTCCTTCTCTGCCAGGAGAACCTCCTTCTCCTTCCTAAAATCTTCCAACGACTTACTCAAGTCATCCTTCTCGTTGGTCAGCCGCTAAACCTCATCATTCGTTTTCTTCAGCTGACCAGACAAAGACTTGGTGGAAGCTTTCCCATCAGCAACTTCTTTACCAAGGCGCCCAACCTCAGCAGTCAGACCATCCACCTATCGCCCTAAATCAACAAGGTGATCATCCTGTAGGGAACACCGTTTGTCAATAGCAAGGGCGATCTCCTGCATCCCCAAGATGCGGCCAATAATCACCTGAGTATAATTCATAAGTTGTTGGCGATCAAGACGCTAGGGAATCGCCATCTTAGGGCGCCCAACGTTGGGAAATCCCTTAACAAGATCACTCTCCGACAAGCTGAGAGCCCTACTCACGTGAATTTCTGCAAAAACAGGAGGAGAACCTTCAGTCTCAAACGTCATGCGAGGATTGTCGCCCTTTCCGTCGCCAGAAGCATGGTTGATAGCCTGGTCACTTTCACAGGCACCATCATGAAACTGCCCACCCCCAGATGATTCGTGGCGTGCTACCTTGAAAGCTTGGGAGGGTGTCAAACTTGCATTCGTACCCCGTTTCAACCCGGACCCCGCAAGAGCCGGTGATCCCAATCCTAGCGTTGAATCGCTGGCGGAAGAATTGCTCGCCACCCCAGTAGGCTCCTTAATGATCGGGCGGTTGGCTCGTTTCTCCAATTCCCCAGCAGGAATGTCAGCGGCAGAATGAATTTTCTTCTTCTTAGCCCTGATCTCTTTATCCTTTCCTTTATCCAGGCCCTTCCTCTTCGAAGGAAGGTTCAGCTGAGGTTGAGGAGCCACGCCCTGCTGGCCCTTTAGTTTAGCAACCGCCTCACGTGCAAGCTTCAACGCCTCTGCCGCCATGTTTCCAACTACAAGCAATAAAGACAAAGTTAGCACAAAACACTTTGACAAAAATAAACGCAAGAAAAAACAGTCTAGATCATCACAAACGAAAAACAACACGGAACACCATCACACCTCCATGGAACAACACCTGCTTCGTGGGCCACCGGTCAAGACCTCCCATTACCTCCACAAACCAATCGATCACCTGTACCTCCTCAGGCGACAAGGCCCCTAGAGCAAATGAATACTGACCAGCTGGCGTCTCGTAATGAATATTAGTCCAATATAGGGGAAACCGACACTCCTTACGACTGATCAACAAAAAAAGGAAGTTCACCCACGCCCAAGACAGGTTCAATCCAGAAGAAAGTGCGTGTCCAGTTTTTATACGAATTGGCATACTGAGCAAATAGTGATCCAATAACATTGCCCGCCTTTAATGAAACCAGCCAAGCTTCTTCTTGGAAGGCGACACTTGAAAACAGTAGAAGAACGATCGTACGGAATATGGCCAACCAAAGTACTTGCATATACTCTCAAAAACTCTAACAAACGCCCAAGCGTTAGGATGCAGTTGTGATGAGGCGACCTGTAAATGGGATAACATCTCCATCTCAAAGTCGGACAGCGAAAACCTCACTTTCTGATCAGTAAAATGAGTCTTGTACACCATAAACCGCCACCGAGATCTGGCCGCCATGCTAGGCGCGTCACAAACCCGGCGATCAGCACTGACCGCGAACAGTTGCCACTTCGCCTCGTTTGCACCATTTCCAGTAATGGTGAAGCTAGTTTCAGATTTATAGTGGCGGCGCAGGATATCGCGGTCAGCATAACTTGAAGAAGTAGTAGCCACCGCCGAGTCTACCCAATTCCTCGCCTCAAGACCGTCATCTGAATGAACAACCGCCATAAGTCACGAAGTCTTCAGAATCCTACCTAGGAGCGACAAACACACAGTCAATCCTCAAAACTTCACCGATGCCAGAAGATCACTGCGAAGGGAAACTAGATACCCCACCTCGCCCTACCAACACTCTTGTCACCACCAACACCCCCCACACCAAACACAACGAAAAAGAAAGTGCAAAACACAGTTAACTCACCATCAGAATCTGAGGTGTCTGAAGAACTTGAAGAATAAAAATCTGAATAGCTCAGGTTAGAAGGCCACCAGGCAGGCGGTATCTTATAAAGTCCTATGTCTTCAAAAATAGCGTCCTACACGCCATCCATTATAAGGCGACCATCCTCTGGGTGGTATCTACCTAAACGGTTCTCTGTGGAATCATCATACATGCGACGATGAAATGACTGGGGAATGGGAGGAATTTGACCATAAGATGTGCGAAGGGCAACGGAAGAAGGGCGAGGGCTGAAATAATACTCCAAAGGACGGTTTTGTCGTTGGTGATTGATGTTGGATACGGTTCGAATAAGTTGCCCAACTCCAAGCTCAGAATGCCGCAAAACGCGGCGTCGTGAAGCAATCCTCGGATTGCGCGAACGACCAGAAGGCCTAGAATAATTCCTCCGTGAAGAACAAAGGTTGCCCCCTCGACTGATCCTCCTGACCACCCTCTCCTAGACCTTGCAGACGAACGTCTGCCAGATCTGGAACTTCCCTCTACAACCACTTCATGGCGTCCACTATGCGGTTTGGAACATGACGCCTCACCGGCATACGGGAGGACAGACCCTAAAGCTCTTTCGGGAAGGAGATTTTGAATCTCCTCTTCACTAAAACCCAGAAGTTCGGGTACTTTGCCATGGGGCAATTTCTCAACCCCAGGAATCAAAGGACGACTTGGGGCGCAACTAGCAAGATATTCCCTCATTGTTGGCCCCACGACACTATCTCCCAGTGCCTCAAAGGCTTCATCAAACTCCTCTTCCTTAATTTCTACTTCCGGCTCAGGAAGTATGAGACCAGGGATGGGTTCTATAAACCTAACCATCGATGCAACAGAAAAAGGAGTAGAAGGAAACCAGAAACAAAGAAACGAAACGATGAAGGAAGAAGCGTTATACCTGGGAGATTGTAGAAAATGAGAGAGAGAAGACCGGCACTATCACACGGAACTGAGGATAGGAAACAAGCAGAAGGGCAGAAGCACAACAGTGTATGATTCGCGAAAGCAAGGACCCCAGTGAGGGGTCTCCCCCCTTTTATATAGAAAGAGGAAGAGGAAGGTCACATACGTACACGTATAAGCCCTCTTCACTCAACCGTAAGATGACACAGTCATCGTGCAATGGGCGGTTGAGATGAGGGACAAAGTGGTCACTTCAAGAGGACAAGTCACCTATCACGTCGCATTAATGCGTCGTGCCTCATGACGCTTGGATACCTGCAGTAAATGTCAATGATGGAAAAATACGTACACGTTTAAGCCCTCTTCACTCAACCGTAAGATGATACAGTCATCGTGCAATGGGCGGTTGAGATGAGGGACAAAGTGGTCACTTCAAGAGGATAAGTCATCTATCACGTCGCATTAATGCGCCGTGCCTCATGACGCTTGGATACCTGCAGTAAATGGAAATGATGGAAAAACTCATCATGACGGCTCCTCGAAAACCGAAAAGCCACCCGAGAATGCCAGGAGTGGCAGCCTTTTCCGAAACATCCTCAGCCAATCACCGCCAAACCACGAGGACGTTACAACTGTCATCAGAAGAAACGACCCACACCCAAAAACTTTCGTATCGCCAAACAAGGCGTCGCCAAGATGCCTGCCTTGGCACCAACCTACACTGGTTACCAAGATCGCCGAACGACTCACGCCCAGTACTTTCGTATCGCCAAGCAAGGCGTTGTCCAATTGACTACCTTGGCACCAACCTACACTTGCTACCAAGATGGGGGGCTCCTGTTTCGGATGGCCCAACAAGAGTCAGGCCCAATAGTCAAGGCCCAGCACCTACCAAGCATCCACGTCAGCCCTACCAGCTGGGGCGACGCATACCCCCCAATGTGGTAACTTCCCTAGGCTAAACACCAAAGTATCCCACCTAGGGACCTCAACTCCCGAAAGCGGTCGCCCAAATGCCTTAAGAGGAAACTGTCCCCTTGGAACCTATGCTGACACCGCCAAACGCAGAAGGCATAGCGCTGTTACGATGGCAGCGCCTGTCACGCCCAACACTGCCATCGGCATATGGTCTCAAGGAGAGTTGACCTTCTCCCCACCAACCTTCACCCGGTAAGCACAACCTTCCCTTATAAATAGCTCTCAAGGGCACCCCCCAGAGCATCTTATGTATCGTTATACTATCCATTTTCTTAGAGTCATTTTGTCACCCTAGCTTATCCATTGATTACTTTGTTTGTACTTGGCACTATACCCCTTAGCTTGGTCTGTGCATGTGCTAAGGGTATCTTCCATACATTGACTCATCCCTAAAGGAAACATAGTGGGCTTATAGATTCCAACGTCCTATTAGACCTTGAGGACAAGGTATGTTTCAACGGGGGTAGGAGTGTTAGGAGTTGTTATGGGATGATATGGTTGTTAGATAGTCTGCTGAGCAGTTGTGTAATAATAGGAATGTAAGTTGGCAGTTAGTAGGGTGTATATAATAGGATGTAGCTTGTATAGTGAAGGACACTTGAGAAATAATATTCAATTCAATCTTTAAAAAACAAAAAACAAAACAAAACAAAATAAATAAATAATAAATGAAAAAAATGCAAAAAAGAGAGATGGAATCATGTTTTTAAAAAAAATCATGAAACAAACCACATCACGAGTTAGGTTTTGTTTAGTTTAATTTTTTATGGTGAAACAAACCATACCATGTTAACTCCCCTGCTGCTGAAACATAAAAAATTTGTCTAACAAATGAATTTGGTTCGTAAAAGAATTTTTTTTAAAAATATAATAATTAGGATTAAGATATTCTATCTACCTTATTTTCTTACCTACTCATTTTTAATATCATTGGATTAGAATCTCGTTCTTTCTATCTCCTCTTAAAATTCGAATCCAATGGTGTTGAGAATGAATAAATAAGGTAGACAAAAAAATAATAAAAAGTAGAATAACATATCTCCAATAATTAATATTTAAAATTTAATTATTTTATGATGGTGGTAAGAGATATGATATTCTACTTTTTTTTTTTTAATTCCTATTTTGCCTACTCATTTCCAACACATCGCAGACAAAAGTAAGTATAATATTTTATCCCTGATTTTAAATACCTTTTTGTAATCCAATTACAAACCAATCAAAATTAATTTTAAAAAAACCTCCATTTAAAAATAATAGATTACAAATCAATCTATATTAAATAAGTCCAAAATAACCAAATAATTAAAAAAATATAATATTATAATATTATCATCGAAGATAAAAATAAGTAGCACGCCTAAAATAATAAAATAATTAAAAAAATATAAAATTATGATATTTTTATTGAAGATAAAATAAGTAGGATCTCGCTTACCAAAAAAAAAATAAAATAAGTAGGATCTCGCATGGGATGATCGGAAAATCCTAAAATCAGATATTTCAAAATAAATAAGTAAATAAATTCATTTAACCCATGACCCCAATTTATTTAAGGGCTTTATTAATTTAATGACGTAAGAGAGTAATTTTTTTTATCATAAACATAATTATAGATAAAATCCACTTACTTATATAGATTAAAAAAATAAAAATTGAGAAACGCGAAAATCTGTTGAGTGTATAATAAAGAAGGGGTTTACATTTGTCATTTAACATGACACAACAAACTTTTCTATATCATTATATTTTGTGAGGTTTATACTCTTTTTTTTTCAAGAAAAAAGAAAAAAGAAATTATGACACCCAAAACGAATCTCTATAACATTCAACAATTATTTTTCTTACAATATAACTTTTATAAATCGGCGGCTCTACAAATACGTTATTTTTTACCTTTATTTAAACCCAAATCCCAATTCATAAACCCTAAATCTCGTTACCTGCAATTCTGAGGCTGCTGCAACTGCCATCTTCTTTTTCTCTTGCGCTATTGTCTTCAGTATTCACCTTCTGCTCTGCTCAAATTGATCCAATGAAGGACGGACACTTAAAGAAAAAATTGAAAAACATGTTAGAGTTGGATCAAAATAGCGAGTTTACGGTTGGAGATGTGACTTGGCTTTGCTCCCTTTCAGAGTCCGAGATTGTGAGTCTCTTTCTCTTTTGTTTATTCACATTTGCATCATTATTCTCTTTCTTTTTTACATTCTCTCTACGTTGGTCGTATTAGATATAGTATTTCTTTCAATGGTTGTGTTTCACTTCAAAATAAAGTGACACGGTGTTCAGTAAAAAGTTTCATGTCTGAAATCGTGCTCAGAAATTACAGAGGATGAAAGAAATCACACTCTTATAAGCATTTTTATTAGAATAATAATAATGGGAAAAGCATATGTACCTTTAAAGGACAAAACATTGTCTTATTTTAAATAAGATGAGTGTTTTATGGTGGGAGAGACTTATCACACAATGATAATATTTTATGTGCAAGGAGAGTATATGTACTCCTTTACTAAATAGGGGAAAAAAAAGGATATGAAAGGAAATAAACATATAGTTTTGAGTGTGTTGCGTGTTCCATGAATTTTGAGTGTGCCCCCTTCACTTGAAAGTGATTTCTCATATCAGTTCTTGATATTCAAATTTTGAAATTTTGGCAGGATATGCTGATTAGCTTGAAACTGCTGATCATTCAGCGTGCAAAAATGATAGGCTGTGATGAACTAGCTAATAAATTCGACCTTAAGATGATTCGAGCCATAGGTATGCCTTTGTTTTCAAACTTATATGCATGCCTTTTCAAAATTTCAGATGCATAATGTTGCTTGATTATGGATGCAAAATCTTGTGCTTTTTATCTTGTTGATTTAGCCATTTCTTTTTTTGTGTTTCTTTGTTATATAATGTTGATACTGAAGACAAGGCAGGGCTCAAGAGGTTTCAGTTTAAAAAAGAAAAAAGAAAACATTTCCCGTGTATTTTTTATTAGGTATAATCTTTTAGCCTTTATTTAGGGTCTTTGTTGGACCTTCTGTGTGTCTGTACAAGAATTAATTAAATTATTTCAAAATGTTCTTTGCTTGCATCTTTTGGAACTATTGGACTCTGGCATGTAATTGTGTCTGTCATATCCTGACTGTTGCATGCAATCAATGAATTGCTGGAGTATTATGGTCACAATTCATAATCCTTACTGATTTGTGCCTTCTATTTGGGAGTCTGAGATATAGAATGGAATTGAATTTTGCTGTATCAACTGCAATTAATTGAAATTCTTATTACCAGGTGCATGAAAATCAATCCACTTCTTTCACTAAGAGCTAGATAATATATGATTACCGATTAGTTAAACAATTTGAATAGCTCCATTCTCTAATCTCCTATGAGTCTTTTTGCAGCACTTGTTTTGATGGAACATCTCAAAACTGAGTTAAAAGATTCATTACTTATCTCAGATACGGCCAAATCTGCTGCATTTTTAGATGCTTGCAACTTATTGAAATGTAATAATGAGGTTGGTGCAACTATTGAAGAGCTAAGTACAAATGTCGGTGTTGATATACAAACATTTCTACGGTATGGTTACCAAGCTCATTTATGCTTATGAGAATTCACCAAACATAAGTGACTCTGTGGTAGTATGAATTATTTAAGCAATTGTCTGAAAAATAGATTTTGTATTTTTAAGTGATTTATCAAGGGAGACGGGGATCAAATTGAATTTTAAGTTGTTTTCCATGCTAAGAGCTTGAGCTTTATTACCAATGAATACAGAGCATATTGACCATTTTTTTCCCTGGACAGTTGTTAAAGACGTACAACACTAAAAAACCCACGTGAACTTTATTACCAATGACAGAGAAATTCCCAGTTCTCTCCACTGAACAGCTGTGAAAGATGCACTACATCTGTCTCTATGCAAATTTGTTTACTAACCAACCTGTAGAACTGAATAAACGGAAGAGAACCAAGCTAATGGAATTCTAAGTCTTTCTTTTAGGTTGTTTATAGGATCTTGCCCTAGAATAGTTTCTTTAAAGTGTCATTTAATTATTACATTTTCATTATGTCTTTTCACTAACTTCCTCACTTGATGCTTCTGTTCCTCTTTTCCTCTTCCTTTCTATTTCTCTCTTTTCATTCTAAGTGCCTACCTTTCCCTTACTTCCTTCTGAACTGCTGGTACTGTTTATGTGAAAATAATTGCTTACTGACAAAAATTATCAGAAAATGCCTACGACTGTAAGTGTGATTATGTGAATATTGTCTGGCTATAATAAACAATTTTTAATGTGGTACTGAATGATGCTACTCTCTTTCTCTAGTTACTATAACAACACATGGTTCAAACCTGGCCTTGGCTGGAAAACAAATTGTCCATTTGACCATCATGGCTTATGCCTCTTATGCTTTTATGAAAATATGTATGTATGGCAACACTAATATTTTTATATTTATTTGGTACAGGCCACAAACTTCCAAACGAAAGAAGCAGAAAGTTGGAAGTAGAGAATTAAAAGATTTAGCTGATCTTGGATGACTTGAAATTTATAGCTTATCCTTATTACAAGCTATGAAGCACCGATACTCCTTAAAAAATTTTCAAACGTATCAGATAAGCATATCAGAAACGGATTGTATTGTATCAACGTATCGACGTCCCGTATCGAAAATGTATTGAAAACATATCGAAAATGCCGTGTCAGAATGGGTGCTTCATAGATTACAAGGCCTCTATTTTTGCTGCAGAAGCTCTGATTTTGAGTGACCACCTCATTGGCGAATGAACAACAGTATATATATGTTGCTCATAGTTTTTGGTTTTTGACAATTTTATTTTGTAGGAGGAAATGAGAAGCGGGTGCTGAGTTTTGTATGTGTGGATTGATCATTGAACATTCTTCCAAAGCGATTATTTTAGGGTAGAATGAACTTTAACTCACTGGAATCTTAGCCATGCATAAAGATGTGTGATATTGATAAAACTATCTCAGAAAGATCTATTTTTCTGGAATGGAAGACAGGTTTTAAACATATGGTGTCTATGAATTGCTGGTTATGCCATTTGGGATTTATAATGCTGTGTTTCCATCCGTCTCATGACTCATATTGGGAAGCAAAAAGTTCAATATTAAGATATGGCTTTTCTTCCTTGTTTAAAAAATCAAAGTAGATGCATCTGATCTCAGAGCTTCATGTGGATAAATTCTAATGTCTTTAATCTAAATTAAGTAATTTTTTATGTTTTACTTACTATTCGAAGCCATGATAGCTAATTTATGTATAAGCAACTATGATAATGCCTTTAATACCCAAAGTAATGTAAAATGAAAGTTATTGTATGACCATGAGGCATCATGGAACCAGCAGCATCTTCACCCCCTTAATTTACCAACCATCGCTCATATTACCAGCAATCAGGTTTATCATATATTCTTTTGCATTCTATTTGTCGACCGTTTCATTATTTGTTTCTTTTTAACTCCAAACCCCAAATTAATGCGAATTTTTTTCTAATTTGTTTCGGAAATTAATTCATAACACGACAATTAGGTAATTGTAAATGATCAGCTTCACAATATAACTAGTTTTTCTGATTAAGGGTTTGTAATTTATATATTTTTTATTCTTTATTTATTCAATATTAAATTAGTTGATGTTATTTAGATTATTATATATATCAATAAATGAAAAGACTTCTTGTGAGAAACATTTTTGAGCTGATTAAGCTAATGAGGTGTAAAATCATTGAATATAAACGGATTTTTATTCAACATGCACTAAAATTTGTGAAAAAAACAAAATTTGAAATGAATGTCACTATATTTTTTTTATTTTTTTTTTGTAAATAGTCACTATATTTTTAGGCACTCTTGCGATGTGTCAAATCTTATATTCTTTTGTCATAAGTAAATAAATAAATTATTTTAATCAGCATCAACATATTTGTTAATGCTGATTTGTATCTATTATTTTAATCTAATTCTATTATTGATTGAAAAATAAATAAATTAAAAATTAAAAAGGTAAACTACTAAAATATTAATGAGCATATGAATGTCTTAGATCATTTAGCATCTTTGGGATTGGAAACTTTTGGGCACCTCTTGGGTGATTTGGGAAAGACCAAGAGCTCTCGAATTCTCTTGGAATAGCTTTTCCTTTTTCTTGTTATTTTACAATTCTTCTTCATATCTGTTGTTGTAATCTTGCTCTATTTTACTTTTATGAGTTGTATTTCAGTTGAATCAATTATTATCAATATAAATTTTCATGTATGTAAAAGCGCTAATATTATATCCAAGAACATGAGAAAGTAAAAGCATTGGAATGTTTATCTATTAAAGTTATTTGTAGAATTGTAATTCATAAAATCATTATTTACAATCAATTGTCCTTGAGGCTAAGAGTAAAGGGAATAGCAAACATCGAAATTCAGGCATCTAATTTACTGATTATTCGGATACAATGAAGCCGTTCATCTTGTTTGATAAATATGAACTATATGATTCTTATATAGTAACTATACAATAGTCTTGACTTATGTACAACTCTTGTCATTTTGCGTGACCATGGGGAATCAAATGATAAAAATGACAATATTTAGGTTGACAAGTGCAAACACACACGCACAAAAGCATAAATAGGTGCATACTACACAATTCAGAAATAGTTCTATCCAATTCCATTATGTCCTCTTTTCTCAAATACACCGACAGAATCAAGATCAGGTAGTGTAAGTAAACGGCCGCGAACACAAAGCCTACGAGGAACGGATACTGTTCATGGAATTCCTTCCCAACTTCAGAAGTGATAAATACAAATAACAAAACGACATCACCAATCATTTTTCCCACGTACTTCCCCATCTTGCCACTGAATTCGTTAGATAAAAAGATGAATAAGAACAATGTTAAAGAAGATTAAAATGATATATGTTGGCTAGGGTTTCAATGGAGAAAATTAGAGAAGAAAAGTTACGAAACTAAGGAAGAAGATGTATATATATATATATATATATATATATATATATATATATATATATATATATATATATATATGTTGCGCCTCATTAACCTAAGACTAGGTCAAATCACCACCCTCATCAAATCTCAATCTTATTGGACAATTTCCTTAATTTTATCCAATCAATCCAATTGATTAGTTTTTCATATTTCAGCCAATTAATTTAATTAATTGATTTCCTTAATTTTGGTCAATCAATCCAATTTATTTGTTTCCCCAATTTTAGCCAACTAATTTAATTAATTGGTTTCCTTATTTTTGGTCAATCAATCCAATTGCTTTGTTTCCCCAATTTCAGCCAATTAATTTAATTAATTGGTTTCCTTAATTTTGGTCAATCCATCTAATTGATTGGTTTCCTTTATTTTCTCCATCCTTATTAAATCTAAATTAATGATTATATTTAAATTCAAATTTCAAATTCAAAATTCAAAATTAGAATTCAAATTAATTTTATTAATTTAACATTTCAATTAATTAGGTTACATCATGGATCAAGTCCAAGTTGACCCATGATGCCACCTATTCTCTCTTGGCCCAATATGTTGGCTTTTCCAACTTAAGCCATTATGCCTTATTGGGCTCAAATCACATATGCTAGAATTCAAGACAACTCAAGGTGTTTGCGTGTGACCCATCAGGCCCAACATAGCCACTGACATAAATGGGCTTGGGCCCATTAGGCCCAATCCATCTAATGACAACACAGAGCACTAGCAATGCTTTGTTGTCCCAGAGCTAGTTGAGTTCATTGAATGATCAACCTGTTATACCTATTTGGTTACCGTATAAATTGTCCTTTCGTCCCGGTTATCCGTCCCATTGACCTAGGTCAAGGAAAACCTATCAACCCCTGCTGTCTAGGGTTAGCTTTTGCCGAAAGAGGAAATCTTCATTTACGAACTCTAAAGAGTGAGCCATCTCATGACTCTTTTACTATGCATAGATTCCTGAGTCCCGTAATGTCATCCCGGTTTCACCGGTCTATGGATAACCTAATCTCTCACAGAGATTGACGAATTTCTTTAGCTTGTCACACTAGCCCCGAGTCCTGAGGGCATGCCAAGAGTATACCTACGAGTCTCCATGTTTCAAGCAGAAGAGATATACAATCAAAGCAAGTCTTCCAGAGCACAGGTCTATATGACAACTTCAGGTCTAAGGAAAGACACACCCAAATAATAAGTGACATTACTTATTGATACTATCTGTGAGATTTCCTTGTAGTGTCTCTTTGTGGGTCAGTTCAGTGCGAGCTATTCTCCAATAGGTCCATCCACGAGTCATCTAAGACATCGCCATGTTTGTAGCTCACGAGGACTCTACCTTGCATCTCCATGCAAGTAGCTGAGTCGTGCTAGTCTTACCCGAGATCACTAATGCCATTATCGGTATCTTTAGACTAGCAACATATTTCTGGAAATGGACGTGTGGTGTTATTGAGCCCTTATGATCGTGATCCCTATCACAAATCCTCAATGTGACACCCGTTCTATTCCAAGGGCTTTATCCAGTTACTCATATTCAATATTTGAGACATGCAATATGAAACAAGATAAATAATGCTTTTATTCATAAAATTTATTCATAACAAATAAAGAAGTACATGGGTCCATCTGACTCTCAGATTGTCTCTAGGACACCTATGTACTAACAGCTTTTTAGGCACCATCTCAAAATTCAACATGGTAAAAATTTCTCTTATATCTTAAAGTCCTTCTATTTTCTCTCTTTAATGTCTGCAAGAGCAAAATGAGCTTTCCCTTCTATTCTTCATGTCCATACATAATTTATTTCGTATTGTCTTTGTTGTTCTTTAATTTATGTCTTTTCTTGATAGATACGCTTACCGTGATGGTGGCAGTGATGAGTTGGATATGGATGATACTACTTTGACCCTCATAAAACCACCTTTTATTTCTTCAAAGAATGTTCGAAGTGTGCTAGATGTTAGACCAGTGCAACCCAACAACGTAGTTTCAAAGCAATTTTTCTTTTAGGAATTTTTTTGCTTTAATTATCACTATTAATTTATGCTTGTACTTTTTTTATTTTTGTTTGTGCCTATTGTATAAGTGGCTAGCCTAATTCAATGTAATTATGCATTGGAAAGCTTTGTTTTGCATGCTCATATTGAGAATATGAACTAGAAGAGAAATTGGTGGCTCTTCAATTCCAAAATATAATATAGGCATATGAAACTTTTTATCTTTTAATTAAATTTATCATAATTAGCCTTGAAACCAACATCCTTAAAAAAAGTGAATATTCCAGAATGTTTTTTTTAAAAAAATTCGAAAATATAATACAAAAAGACAAGAGAATTTCGTACAAGTAATTTTTTTTAAAATATTTAACATAAACATTTTAAATATATGTGTATAACTAATTTAAAAAAATATAAAATTATAAAAAAAATGTATTTTTCTTCTCAACCATAAAATGTTTTGTCTGTTTAAAAAAAGTATAGTTACAAATTAAATAATAGTTTAAAGTATTGGGGATCGTAAGAGATAAAAGATAAAAAATTAATTTTTCAAAAATATGTAAAATTAACACAAAAGAATTTAAATTTTAAATTTAAATAAAAAAGACATATAATTTTGTAAAAAATAAATTGTAAACATTCAATCACTATAAAAATGAATGGCCATTCAACGATCAGTGACCATCTAACTACTGCGTCGTAAAATGATGTTTGCCATTAAGTATTTATAGACTATTTAAAGGTTTTTCATTATTTTCTGCATGGAAAACTGTTAAGCTTATTAATAATATTTATTATTATGTCTATTGGGTGAAAATATTTAATATTTAATATTTAAATTTTAAACTTTTTAAGTTTGAATTTTGAACTTGGTATGTGGGAAAAGAGTTAAGTATTTAATGTTTCTGAAATGCGAAAATATATATATACATAATAATTTTAAATTTACTATAAAATTATAGATCAAATGAAAAAATATTTAAAATTATAAAAATAAATCTATAGTTTTAAAAAAATAAAAATGCAAAGAAAAATAAGAAATGACACCTTTATACTATAAAAGAAAATAAATAAAAAATTTAAATAAAAAATATAATACAAAAAGAGAAAAAATTAGAACAAGATTTAAAAAAAATAAAAAATTAGCATAGAAATCATAAATTAAAAGATAATAAAATTAATTTTTCAAATAATATCTAAAATTCATAAAAAAATAACATCTATCATTCTGTAAAAAATAAAATATTAAAATTCAATTACTATAAAAATGAATGAGCATTAAGTTACCTGCGACCATCCAACTCCTGTATCATAAAAAGATGTTTATCATTAAGTATTTTACAATCTATTTTAATGTTTCTCATTACTTTTTGCATGAAAAATTGTTAAGCCTATTAATAATATTAATTATTATGTCTATTGAGTGGAAAAATATTTAATGTGAATAATTTAAACTTTTTAAATTTGAATTTTTAACTTGATAGGTGGGAAAAAAAGTATAATCCAAAAATTGGAATTATCAAAAATTGGAATTATAAAAAATCGAAATTTCATTAAACAGATAAAAAAAATGATTACACATAAGGAAATAAATTTCAAAAGTACTACTTATTAAATCCTGCATTATATATATGTTTGTACGTGTGTGTGCGAGCACGCGTTTAAAATTTTATAATATTATTTATGAATGGATGATGAACCCTTAGTTCATCAGGTTTTTAAGCATGAATTAATATCAATTTGTGTCATTAAATGGATGGAAAAGAGGTTAATGTCCTGGAAATCTCTCAAATACAAGTTCTGAAGCTTATGTTGAAAATTTACATTGTTTTTGTAGGGAAATGAAGCTCAAGAAGCAAAAGAGAGAATGAAGAAGATTCTGAAGAATGAGAAAATTCTATGTGTTAGGCGCTAAAACGCCCAAAACTGAGAGTTTTAGCACCCAAGACAGTTAAAAGCAGTTGGGCATCCGTCAAGGTTGAGCGCTAAAACGTCCAGAAATGAGAGTTTTAGCGCCCATGTCAGTTTTCAGTTGTAATTTGTAAATTATAAAAGGACAAGGGGCCTTCACATTCTGACAGATTCCAGATATCAGATCCAATCTATCATATCTCATTCGGACTTTTCCCATCACACTAGGAGAAGGGAGATCAGATCAGGTCTTTCATAGATCTGATCTGACTCCTCATTTTCTTTGAATTTCCAAATTCTTTAGGATTAGTTCTTGTAATAGTTAGTATTTCCTATGTAATTGTACTTGGAGATTGAAGACTCAACTATCATGTCAATGGAGTTTGATCTTTCTTCTCTTGTTTGTATTTCAATTATGTCTTAGGAGAGTCCTTTGTAGTCTGATTCAATGGAACTCAAGTTTGAATTTATGAATGGTTAATTAGATGTTTTGTTTATCTATTATGTGATTGTATGAAGTTGTCTTGATTAATTCTTCATGTTGAGGAATAGTGTAGAAGACATGTTTACATTGTTTCTCTATTTTTGACAACTTCATCATCAGTGTTCTAGTAGTCAAGGGATTGATGCTAGGATTCTGATGTGATCTTAAGACCTTAGTAATTAATGCATGTATTAAGAAAGGAATCACCAAGGGATTGGGGTTTCTGATTAACGTGTCTATCAGGGTAGTAAGGGATTACATCTTGAGATGATAAGAAAAAGGTTGATCAACATCACAAAGTAGATAATTCATAATGGAAATTGGTTCATCTATAAATTCATGTTTGAGGGAAAATGACATCTGACTACTTGTTTACATTATAATTTACATTTTATTTATTTATCAAGTTTTAATTCAATTCAGTGTAGTTTCTGGTGACAAGAAATCTATGCAATCTATGAACTTTTGTTTGATTCAACTCAAGTACATATGGTTAGTCAGTGCTTGACACAAATCCTCGTGGGAACGATCTTTACTCATCATTTTATTACTTGTACGACTAGTGCACTTGCTAAAACGTCCAACAAGTTTTTGGCGCCGTTGCCGGGGATTTTTTCTTCAACATTGACAGACACCATTGATATTTGAGATTGAATCTTTTATTTTTCAGCAATTTAAATTTATGTTTGAATTTTTGTTCTTTCTGGTCCAGAGCGCTAAAACGTTCAGACGTGAATTTAAAATATAAATCACGCATAACTTATTATTTTTAACATGTTTAATATTTTAATTAAGTATAATAAAAGAATATTACCGGGCATCAACCCGGTCCCGTTGGGTCACTGGTCGAACCGGTTGACCAGGTTATATATGTTGACCAGGTTATATATATATATATATATATATATATATATATATATATATATATATATATATATATATATAGGAAGAATCAGCATCTGGGTGCACCTTGAGAAACTTTAATTATTCCCGCTCACTGGATGCATATGTAAAGATTTCAAAAAAAATCCCAAATCTTGAAAAATGAACACAGTAGCTCTTCTACCTGATCAGTGTATGCATATGTAAAGATTTTCTTTTGTTTGGATGGTGTAGCAACATATAACCCAAGCTAATACCATTAATATCAGCAAACTTTACGGACTGATTTCGTAAACAGTTTTATTTTTTTCACTTATTGCGTGATTTTTTCATTTTTGTAAAATTTTTATTTTGTTTTTATTTTTCTTACGCTTATCCGGACCGGTTCACAAAACCCAGAGGGTC